>NW_008650120.1:2677-3150 GCF_000695815.1 Acanthisitta chloris | reverse complement strand
GAGGGAGCGGGAAGCTGGAGACCTGGCCCATTTACACTTCGCATAAAAATTTAATAGGCGCTCCGGCTGATCCGGGACAGCCGCGCCGACGGCTTAAAGGGACAGAGCTTGGCCTGGCACGGCGTGGGTGGCACCGCCTGCCCCGGCCGGGAGGGCACCAAGAAGGGCAGTGCACAGCAAAGGGGGAAAGGAGGGATAAAACACCGCCGAGGAGGGAGCAGAGTGGGTTGGGGGCACAGGGATGGGGTGTGGGGGGTAGTGGCATCAGTGTTTGCCACACTGAGACAGGGAGCAGGGTATGGGCAGCAGCACAGCGGAGAGGTTTTCCCTTGCGTGGTGGTGTGCTGGCACACAAGGATGGGGGTACACAGGGGGCATCCTGCAGTGCAGCTGCTCTGGATCTCACTGGGCACCACTGCTATAGGGGTGCAGAGATTGTGGCAGGGTGGTGGCCGGGCCAGGAAAGACCCCAC
>NW_008650120.1:463-2547 GCF_000695815.1 Acanthisitta chloris | reverse complement strand
CACTGTGACCCTGCTAGGACCATGACTGTGCCAGCACTGTGACCACACTGGCACCGTGACCCTGCTAGGACCATGACTGTGACAGCACTGTGACCACACCAGCACTGTGACCATGCTAGGACCATGATGGTGCCAGCACTGTGACCATGCTGGCACTGTGACCACACTGGCATCACAATCATGCCAGCACCGTGACCATGAACGCACCAGCACCATGACCGCAATGCCACCATGACCATATGCCACCTCGTGTCAGCATGGTGACCACACCAGCACTGTGACCACACTGGCATCATGACCATGTTGGCAGTGCCATCATGACAGTAATGTGACCGTGCCAACACGATGACCGTGCTGTCAACGTGACCACACTGGTACTGCCACCACACCAGCACTATGACCATACTTGTCAGGGGGACCACACTGGTGTCATGACCATCATGGCACTGTGACCCTGTTGGCACTGCCACCAGACTGGCACTATGACCATGCCAAGACAGTGACCATGCCAACACAACAGCCATGCTGCCACAGTGACCACATGGACACTATGACCACACTGGCATTGTCACCACACCAGAGTGGTGACCATGCCAGCACGATGACCATACCACCACCTTGACCACACTGGCAGTGCCACCAGACTGGCACTATGACCATGCCAGCACACTGACCACACTGTCAGGATGACCACCCTGGCACTGCCACCCCAGCAGCCCTGTGACCACGCTGGCACCGCCACCAGCAGCACATCCCTCGCGCCAGCCTGGCGCAGCCGCTCCCCGCTGCCACCTTGGGGGATTTTGCGAGCCTTTAATTGTCGTAAGCACAGATTAATTAAGCAGCGATAAACACAAACCCATGCATTATTGATGACGAAGGGTGAGTTCAGGTTGGTGCGATCGGTGTAATTAAATATAAACCTCAAGCTGCCCATTGTTAACCGACAAATTACATTACTATTGCGACACGTGTTGGGGGCTGCGCCCGGGATGGGGTTTGTGCCCCAACACCACGACCCACTGCCCCTGGGGAGGGGTGGGGGGCAGGAGTGGGCACCCCCCAGCCCTGGTTCTGCTGCAGTGCCAGGGCCAGGCCCTGCTCCAGCTGCAGCCGTCCTGGATCCAGGCGAGGATGGCGCGAGGATGGTGCTCCACAGGGCGAGGGGCACATCTCCAGCCCTGGGGCTGTGGGCACTGCAGCTCCCCCAGGAGAAATGTCCCCACTGGGGTGGTGACACGCGTGGGGAATGTGCACATGGGCTCCTGTGCGTGTGCACACACACATGTACACGTGATTGCACAGCCCTGGCACACACACACACATACACATGTGATTGCATAGCCCTGGCACATACACACATGTATATGCACAGCCCTGGCACATACACACACATGTGCACAGCCCTGGCACATACACACACACATATACACGTGATTGCATAGCCCTGGCACACACACATACATATATGCACAGCCCTGGCACATACACACACATGTGCACAGCCCTGGCACATACACACACATGTGCACAGCCCTGGCACATACACACACATGTGCACAGCCCTGGCACATACACACACATGTGCACAGCCCTGGCACATACACACACATGTGCACAGCCCTGGCACATACACACACACCCCGGCACATACACGCACATGTGCACAGCCCTGGCACATACACACACACATATACACGTGATTGCATAGCCCTGGCACACACACATACATATATGCACAGCCCTGGCACATACACACACATATACACGTGATTGCATAGCCCTGGCACACATACACATGCATATATGGACATACACACATATGCACATCCCTGGCACACACACAACTCACACACATGTGGACATACACACATGCACATCCCTGGCACACACACAACTCACACACATGTGGACATACACACATGCACATCCCTGGCACACATGTGAAGACACACACACACACAGACATGCACACACTCCTGTGCACACACATGCACATCTCTGGCACATGCACAGACATATATACACATCCCTGGCGCACACACACACGTGGACATACACACATGCACATCCCTGGCACACAC
>NW_008650120.1:0-226 GCF_000695815.1 Acanthisitta chloris | reverse complement strand
CACATCCCTGGCACACACCCACACACACACACATGCACATCCCTGGCACATATGTGAAGACACACACACACAAACATACACACACTCCTGTGCACACATAGGCACATCCCTGGCACATATGTAAACACACACACACATGTGGACAAACACACATGCACATCCCTAGCACATATGTGAAGACACACACACACAAACATGCACACACTCCTGTGCACACACACACACA
>NW_008650119.1:3034-29474 GCF_000695815.1 Acanthisitta chloris | reverse complement strand
GAAAATAATGTATATTTATATAGAAAATATATGTTATAGCTATTTAATTCTATATAATAAGTTACATATCCAAAGTATATTTTATATCTATGTATATAGACTTATGTGCATAAAATGTGACTACATTCTAGTTTCTGGGGCCTTAGTGAGGAAAACAATCTCTGCCACTCCCTGCCCCAAGGAGGAGGAAAAACTACACCCCAATCAAGCTCTTTTTGGGGGATGAATCCTGTCGGATGGAGTCACCACCTGCAGCCTCATCCAAGGGTAGCAGGAGCTGCCTGGGATGATCCCAAGGGATGGCCCAAACGCTCCTGTGTTTTGCAGCACTTTGAGGCTGTTTTGCTGCTGCTGAGGAGGCTGCAATTAGCTTTCCAAGGAGAAATAAATTAGAGAGAGAGTTGATTTTTGCCTTTCCCACATTTGTTTTGTTGGCTTTCATGAGGGACTGCAGCCTGGGCATGCTTTGCTTAGAAGTTGGAGAGACTTGCTCAGTGGCAAATCCTCCCCTCCAGGCAGCACGAGGAGGAGGAAAGCAAAGCTGGTGGGAACGTGCAAATGGACAGTGTGTCTGCAGGGAAGGGAATCCCCTCAGGACTCCCAGGGGTTTGGTTTCGTTTCTGGCTGTTTATTTACATAATTAGAGCTTGTAATTCCACACCAAGGCAAAGGGAAAGAAAAGGCGGCAGCAAAAGGAAATGAAATCACAGAAAAGCACAGCCAAATGGGTTGGATAGCAAAGAGTAAGGCTCTGGTGGATCTTCAAGGATAGCAGTAGCTGGTGGTCCCCAGCATGGAGATGGGACTTCATGGAATTCTGGAATGTGTTCAAGCACTGGATATTGCCCAGGGAGGTGGTGGCGTCACCATCCCTGGAGGTGTCTGGATCTGACACTGGAGGATCTGGTTTAGGGGTTACAGCAGAGTGGCAGGTTAATGGTTGGACTTGATCTTAGAGGTCTCTTCCAACCTTGATGATCCTATGATTCTAGGGTCTGTGGAAAGAAATATTCCAAAGGATAGGGAGGAAAGTCATATAGGAAACAGCATGGTAAGTATAGGAGTGGTATGGAAAGTAAGCAAAGAGTAAGGTGGAAAATGAATTGGAGTTGCCTGGCATGAATTATCAGAAATTGCTGCAGTACCAGAAACAAGAACAAGAATCACAGCCTGGTTTGGGTTGGAAGGCACCTTAAAAACCATCTAATCCCCACCCTCCCCACCAGAGGCAGGAAAGATGACAGGTAACTGCAGAGGTTTGGGCATGTGCTGATGCTGAGTGAAAAGAGCAAGAAGGGAAAAGATTTAAAGATAATAAACCAGATGATTGTCATTGTGAAAATCAGACCTGTCCCAATGTGCTTAGCTCAAGCTGCAAGTGCCCTGACCCATTGGGAGGGAGGAAGGAGCTGCCCATGCAGCTTGGGGCAGGACAGGAGCATGGGACATACATCTGTTTGCCAAGCCTGCAGTGAGCACCTTGCCTGACATTCAGCAGAGGCAATAACTTTGTGATGACCTAAATTCATGTGAAACAGAGAATTAGTGATGTATATATTCAGGTCAATAGCACTTCCCCAGGTTTCAATAATCGGATCAATTATCTGAATCCAATAAAATCTTATTAAAGGAATTCAGAATTATCTTTAGACTAGTTGGCCTTGTAGTCCCTGAGTAGGTTACACAAACTGCTATGAAGAATTACTGTGACCTACTTTCTGGGTGGTACAGATATCATTATCATATCAGAGGTGCAGTCTGATAAGGCTACATGACTTCCATCTCTTATTGAAGACAGTTTGGCTAAGAACTAGCGCAAAAACTTTCATCTAAGTCTCCAAATGATTTTATTTTCCTAAATATCAGCTGAAATTAAAAGTGTCAAAGCATTGCACATGGAAAAGTGCCTATTGCATGAACTGCACAAGTTGTAGCCAACAAGGTGATGAAGATTTGAAAGCACATGGGGTGAGCACAGGTTGTTGTCATTGCAGGTCACAAATGCTTGTTCAGCCCTGGACAGTGTAAGGCACGGCCACAGTGACTGAGAGGCTCTTTGCACCTACTTCCAATGAGTCCCTGAGTCATGAGGCAGAGGAATGAAGTGGAAATGGAATGCAAAACCTTTCAGGCTTCTCCCTGCCAGGTGAGATTTTTTTGGGTTATTTTATTGCTTCTGAGAAAATCACTTTGCTCAAATTGGACTGGAAACTTTTCCTTGTGCTTGTAAAATGTTCTCCATCAGTCTCATTTCCCAGCTGGAACAGTCTCATTCCCCAACCCTGTGGTGACCCTGTGGGCCTGGGATGGGAAATGAGACTGTTCCAAAGGCACTTGGTGGCTCTGCAAGAGCAGCTCTTTGGTGTCTTTGATACCTCTGAAGTAAACCTGGCCTCCACTTTGGGTGCATCTGAAAGCAATGTTTGCCTGAGAAATACTCGTAGCCATGTTGGGGCTGAAATTTGGAGCTGTGAAAGACAGTGGGTGTTGAGCTGGGATTGCAGCAGAGCCAGGATGATCTCTGCCCCAATGTGTTTCTGACAGGGCAGTCTTTTTCAGGCAGAAGAGCAACTGAAAGCGGTGGCAGCAGGTACCTGGATGGCTGGTTTTGCCTCCATTCTGCTCTGTGCTCATCCAAGGAAGATGTGCTCCTGTGAAAAGCACTGCTGTCCTCACCACAAGTTTAAAGAGCTTCTCTGAGATGTGCAAACACAGAACTCCCCTTTTCCAACAGGCAAAATGTGGGCAGTCTTTTTCAGGCAGAAGAGCAACTGAAAGCGGTGGCAGCAGGTACCTGGATGGCTGGTTTTGCCTCCATTCTGCTCTGTGCTCATCCAAGGAAGATGTGCTCCTGTGAAAAGCACTGCTGTCCTCACCACAAGTTTAAAGAGCTTCTCTGAGATGTGCAAACACAGAACTCCCCTTTTCCAACAGGCAAAATGTGAGAATCACAGAATCAATCAGATTGGAAAAGGCCTCTCATCAAGTCAAGTCCAACCTGTGACCTAACACCACTTGTCAACCAGACCATGGCATTGAGTGCCATGTCCAGTCTCTCCTTAAACAACTCCAGGAGTGGTGACTCTACCACCTCCCTAGGCAGCACATTCTAATGCCTGACAGCCCTTTCTATGAAAAAATTCCTCCTGATGTCCAACCTGAACCTCCCCTGGCACAGCTTGAAGCTATGTCCCCTTGTCCTGCTGTTTGTTCCTGGACAGTTCATTCCAGTGTCTAATCACCCTTTCTCTTAGGTATCTGCTAGGTTACAACGAGAAAGGTGAGGTCAGCATGTGAGGTACTGCCTTGTGCCATGGGGACCTGGTGGAGATGGCATTGGCAGCACTGTTGGGAGTGTTCACACCCTGTCCTTTATCACTCAGCCCTCTCACCTTCCTCAGTGCCTCCTTCCCCTTACGGCTTCGCTTTCCCTCACCCCTCCAACCATCGCTTTGAGGGCAAACACAGCCCCACTGGGACATTGCAAAACACTGAGCAGTGTCTGTGGGACCCCCAGACCTGCATCCAGCTGGGACAGCGAGGGGGACAGAGTGTTTTATCAGCTAATTGGGAAGCTGAGGCAGTGGGAGCTGATGCTGTCGGGCAGCTCATCCCTCTTTGAGCAATCCCAGCCCCAGCTGCTGTACACATCCCTCCTCGCACAGCCCAGCCAGCAGAGCCAGGCTCTCCTCCCTTCCCACCAGCAGGCTTTGATCTCCCCCATATCAAACCAGTGGCAGCCTCAGTAGGGTGGTGGGAGGCAGCAGCGTGTGGCTGAGGGCAGGCACCTCGTCCCGGCGTAGTGCCGTCAGCCTCTGCTCCGTGGTGTGACATCAAGGCAGGTCCCACTGCCTCCTGCCTTAATTAGGAGGCTGAAATGATAATATTCTGGTAAAGAACAAAGAGTCTCCAAAGGAAAATATGTGCTGCATATCTGACAAAGATAAATTGGATGATTCAAAATATTCCTGATGAAATGTTACAGTTTGCAACTAATTATCAATCTGTTTTATCTCCAGACCAGCTGGGCAGTTTTTGTGCATGCAAGACCTGCCTTAGCAATGATCTTAAGATGTCACTGTAGCGTTTACATCTTTTATTTTAAGATTTAAATAACTAGGAAGTAGCTAATGTAATTCACTGCTGAGAAGAAAGGCTGGTTAGTTGAATGCTTTCCAAAGTGATCTTCTCCTAATGAACTTCTCTGGACTGTGAGTAATGAGGCTTTATTCAAATAATGTTTAAGGAAAGGGGCTTATAATGGGAGTTTTAAAGAAAGAGCAGCATTCAATACCTAGAAAATGGCTTTATTGATCCTATACTGCCTCATGTAGCATCAAAGCATTGTGAATATTTGGGCTTGTTCTTCCTGAATGCCATGAACAGGTTCTAGTTCTGACAGAGCTATAGAAATTAGGCAATTATCTCATAAAGGTTCAGTGGTGTCTTACAAATTACAGCCTGATGTGATGGCAGAGCCACTTTGCTGTAATGTCATGTGTTCTTTAAGGGTATTTCTGTACCCTAGTTGTACAGAACTCCTTTGGTCCCTGCTCAGACACTACTCCTACCTGCAAGCAGACAGCTTTGCCACCTCTGGTCTGTATTGCTGTTTGGGACAGCTGTGCCTAGATTGACCTTCTGGAAGTGTCATGAAAATCTTCTTTTGAGGGTGATTTTGGGGTGATTTTCAACTGGAGTTGGAGAAAATACCTCACAGGTTCCCTTCAATAACTCTATTCTACAATGTTATGTGTCCTTGGTGACGTGATGAAGTTCTTCTGGAAATTCTCTAAAGTTTTATGAAGTTCTCTTCAGATTTTGCTTTTATGGGACTGAACTGCCAGAGTGGCCAAAACCCTCCTAAAACATTAACTGTCTGATGTGAGGTTTCCTTGACCAGTTACTAAGAAGGGACAACAATAAATGTATTTGAGCGAACCTGCTCATTTTGGATTAACTAAGGAAGTGTAATCGTTGGGCATGAGCTGATCTCCTGCTTCCACGAGGTTGAGTCCCACTGCATACTGGAAGCTGACTGATACACCCTGTGATTACAGATTCCTGCAGTTTGCTTTATTAATAGCAGAGGATCACCTAAAAAGGACTTCTTAATTCCAGAACTTTAATTTTTCTGCTTTTATCTCCCCAAAGTTAAATTTTAAATCTCTATATTCAGCTTGTCAAACCTTTCCCAAAGTAAGAACTGAATAAGAAAGCAGGATTTGATCTCTTGGGAAGGCTAGTTTTTCCTCCAGATAATTCTTGGTGGTTATTGATGTGCTGGAAGATCCTCATGGTTTTATTTGTGTAAATAGTCCCTGCCCACATGGTGGAGTGAGTGGGGAGAACATCTCTACCCATGTAAGAACAGGACAAGGGGGATGGCTTTGAGCTGAAGGAGGGTAGATTTAGATTGGATATTGGGAAGAAATTCCTCCCTGTGAGGTGCTGAGGCTCTGGCACAGGTTGCCCAGAGAAGCTGTGGCTGCTCCATCCCTGGGAGTGTTGCAGACCAGGTTGGATGGGGCTTGGAGCAACCTGGGCTGGTGGGAGGGGTCCCTGCCCATAGCAGGGGGTGGAACTAGATGGTCTTGAAGGTCCTTCCAACCCAAACCATTCTGTGATTCTAAGAAGAAAAGCCATCAAAATAGATCCATTTATCTGGGGTGCCCCTGGCTGCAAAGTTGGATGGAGGCATTAGAGGGCATGAGCGTCTGCTTCCAGTTAACTTGGGCTGGATTACAGTTTGTTTCCTGGAGTCAGGTCTAGTAATGCAGAGAGTTCAGCTGGTGGCACGTGGAATAAAACCAAAACAGTTTATGAGAGATCACGCACATCATCTTGCTAAGCTTATCCTTTTTTCTCCCCATTTCTCCAGAGTAAATTATGTCCCAGCTAATGATCATTTTACCTGTTCAGGGCAACTTCCAATCTGTTGTACAAACAAATCTTTCACCCTTCTAATCAGGTTTTTCCTGAAGCTGATCACATCCTCTGCTTTTCCATGTGTTAGCAAGGCCCGATCCTGCACAGAGCCCTACGTGTCTCCTCAGAGGTGCTCAGCACACTCACCTCCTCCCAAAATCCCTGTTCCTTCCCAGTACCATCAGGATTTGGCCCTTGCTTTGCACAAACCCCTCGTTCCCTCTGAATGTTTCATAATGTATGTTTAAATAGTCACAGCCAGCAAAGAACTTTGATGAGGCAAAGGGGTAATTGGATTTTCTTGTTCTATAATTAAAAAGGTATATATTACATCCACATTAATACGAAAAGAGTTCATCATGATCAATGTTATTACAATGAATACCAAAGGATTTAACAGCGATTGGCCACTTAGTTTAAAGGGTACCTGAAATCATTAAGTTGTTTGCTGGAGGGCTTAGCAAGGCCTATTGGATCTCCTGCCACTCCACTTTATTTTCTTTCCTCCTGGCCTGCAACGGGAGGTTTACTTTGCCAAAGTAGGAGCAACAGGGTGATCATTTCCCTTTATTATTCCCTTATTGACTTCCAGTTAATTTTAATCTTTGTGTGGAGTGCCCTGGCTGAAGCCTAGCAGGTATCTGATTGCCCACCCAGTGACCTATCGCACCACCTCAGTTGTCCTTCACAGAAGCCTTTACTGTTAATCAACAGAGGAAGATTAAAGGAGATCAGAGCTATCAGCCTGAAGTGCATTTGCCATTTGAATACACCTTTCTACCATGGCATGTGTGTTGTCCTAGGGAAAAACGGAGAATGAGAGCTCTTAGGAGAAGCTGCTGCTGAAATCATCTCAGGGAGAAGTCCTCAAGGCAAGGTGATGTAGGAAAGCTTAGGTCTACTCTGCTACACTCTGTAAAATTCTACATTATGTATATTTTAATAGAGCTATAAAATCCTAAATTTTGGGCAAACACAACAGATTTTTAACAATATTAAAATGATCACATATATTTTTGCACACAATACATATTTTATATTAACTAGTTTAATTAACTCTCAATGTGATTTAGAACCACAGAGTCATTTAGGTTGGAAAAGACCTCTAAGATCAAGTCCAACCATTCCAATGCTCACCTTAGGTTATTGGATAGGTTAGAGTTGCTCTTCATCAGTATAGGAATGTTTGTCCACCCTTTGAGTCAACCACTCAGTGTTTGTCTACACATTGAGTCAACTACTCAGGTGCCGTTGGGCTTGTAGAATTTAGAATTTAAGGCTTGGGGAATTTTTTGTGTCCAAGCAGCAACACTGATTTTTATGAGTTTGTGCACTTAAAACAGCTTTAATCAACCACCTTCCCACATCGGTGAGAGTTCTGTGTTAAGGAGATGATCTTAAAGATGTGACTTTGTTGACATCAAACTCATTTTTGTCACAGTGTTCAGGATTTTTTTGGGGTAAGTGTTGTTTTCCTGCTATATTTCGTCTTACTACTCCCAACTTTTCAGTTCTGGAGCAATTTCAGAGGAACTTTTTACTATACTGAAGAAAATGTACAGTATGAACAAAACCCCCCAATATTTCTACCTCAGCTCATTGGGATCAAGCTCAGACTAATAACCAGTAGTGAAGTGTTAAATAACATTGATTTTTGTCAAGTTTTCTTTTGATTTCATAGATTGTTAAGGGGTTCTAATGGAGCTTAGAGATCATCCAGCCCCAACCCCCTGCCCTGGGCAGGAACACCTCCCACCAGAGCAGGTTGATCAAGGCTTTAGCCAACCTGGCCTTGGATGAAGTCTTTAGCAACCTGCTAATAATGATGATATTTATTATTCTTCAGTTGCTGGGAAACTTCTAGTAGATGACAAGGCACAGGTAGCTGCTTTTCCTGCCTCTGTTGCAGGTGAGAGCAGGATTTCCTGCCTGGAAGTGGGCAATGTTATTGGGCATTGGAACCCAGAGGGATGATAAATAGTCATGTCACTATTTAACACTAACAAAAAGCATTTGAGAGCAGATTGAACTTATTTCACTAGTAGTTAGTGCAATTAAACAGTTTCACCAGGCTGGAAAGTCATGGTTTGGGTTTTGAAGTAATTTGCTTGACAAATATCAGATGGTAAAATAATTAAAGCTTAGCCATTGATATTTAATTTCCAGTGGATCCATGAAAACAAACCTCGAAATTCTATCAGATTCAGCTATTAATTGACTCGTGGATTTGAAGACCAACAGGGACTATTATGGTCATCCAGTCTGGCCTTCTGCAGAAGCTCTCATGGAATTCCACCAAGTCGTTCATGCATTCAACCTGTGTTTTTAGAGGAAATCCATACAAATTGGGAAGCTTAGAGTGACTTCATGGCTGTTGGAATCTCATTACATGGAAAAACTGTGGAAATGTGGAAGCTGTAGGTGGGTATGGAAAGGCTTGAACAGATACAGCTGTTAGGGAGTTATTCCCCAAACGTTTTCACTCCTCTTGAAGTGATTTTTAATATGGCTAAAAGGAAAAGCATCAAATTCACTGCATCTTACTACATTTTGCTGAATATTTTTACTAAAATCAAATTCAGTGATGTTAATTTATCCTTTTGATAAACACCTTTTTCTTCATGTGGGAAAGCCCAGTGGCTCCCATTGATTAAGCCATAAATTCATTTGTACAGGTCTAATTTGGGTAAGAAATTAATTTGATTGCATTGGATTTCCTTAATATATTTGGGAACTTTGCAAAGCAAAAATCCTGAAATGATTAGTGGCAAAATCTATGAAATTAGTGAGAAAGCCTCTAAAATATTAGTCAAAAAGGCTTCAAAATCAGTGGTGAAAGGTACACACAGATTGCCTAGAAGACATACATAAATTCATATAAAAATAAAGGTATTGATTTATGCCTGATTCTAATTATCTTCTTATACATTATATTTCTATCTTTTAAATATTTCACCTCTTCTAGTCAGTCTCATATACATGACTTCACCTTTGATGATCTACCGATATCAAAACTCAGCTTGAAGTGTTAAAAAGAACTTAAACTGATGTTAAAATCAGAGACTTTGTACAACCAGCTAATTTCTACATCATCTATTGTAGTCTGGAATGTTCTGAATTGGCTCTGAATATATCAAATTAATATATATATGCATAGGAAATAAAATAAACTTCTTTGTAGCTAAGGAATCCACAGGTGCTTTAACAACTCAGCTGATCTTTTAGGAAAAGCTACCTCTATGCCTTAAAATCCTCTCTTTTTCCCCAATCTCCTCAGCCTCCACAAAGCTTCACAAGCTTGGACAGTTTGTTTAGCTTTCCTTGGAGCTTGCTGAGCTTAATTTCAGCGTGGAGGATCCCAAGAGCTTTTGGCTTTTATAATCAATTCTACATGCAGGAGCTTGTTCTTAATATAAAAATGACCAGTTGGCACATAATAAAGTCACTTTATTGGGATTCAGGTCAATACTAGTATTTGTTCTCGAGGCAGAAGAGTCACCTCCAAACACTGGGACATTTGGGAATTTGATCCTTGTGCTTTATTCATAGCAAAATTGGACTAACCCAACTCTGGTGCTTTGTTCTCAACCACATTGGACTAATCCAACTCTGGTGCTTTATTCCCAACCAAATTGGATTAACCCAACTCTAGTGCTTTATTCCCAACCAGACTGAACTAACCCAACTTTGGTGCTTTATTTCCAACAAGAATGGATTAACCCAACTCTGGTGCTTTATTCCCAACCAGATTGAACTAACTCAACTCTACTGTATGGTTAAGTCCTGGTTTTAAATAATTTTATCATATAAAGGCTGCTCTTTTCTCCAATTAGCCAAAAAAATTGCTCAGTTCTTCAGATCCTAAAGGGAAATTGGGAATGATTTGAAACAATAAGTGTTTGTGCATCTTTATGACATAGATCACAGTGTGTGCATTTATATCTTTTAAGCACTAAGCAGCTGTTGTTCCTTTTCTAGGCTGTGTAAACAAGGATGCTTTGGCTTTCCCTAAAATACCCCTGATTTTTCCAAGCCCACCAGCTGCCCCGTGGTCAATTACAAGGCCTCTTTAAGGCAGTCAGCTGGGCTTGTCCTAATCAACTTGCTGTATGAACTGGCTCACCAAGGGATTGGCGAGAGTCAGGAACAGCATTTAGCACTTTACTGACCTTGAATCCACCTTTTCAAAACTCCTTCTGGAGCCAAGATTTTTTTCCAGCCGTTTTCAAGTGATTTCTTCCACCTCCTCCTGAGACTAACCCACTTGATTGACCCATGAAGGTAAGCAAAATTCTTTCACTGGAAAAGAGAAATTGGTAGTTCTAGATGTGAAAATATTCATGAACCTTTTTTAAAGGCTAAAATTAAAACCTTCCAAAAGTTGTTGGCATGTCTAACATCTTGTAGAGAGTTTAACAACAGGTATTTGGGGCTTGTTTTCACTGGGAAGGAAGACATAGAGGGAAACATGTAAGCATAGCTATAAATAGATATTGAAGTTTAAACTGAGTGTTAAATACATGATTTTTAAGTGTATTTTAGCCTTGTAGGTGCCACAATTATATAGCTGTGCTAGCAAGTATGTATCTGTGCTAGCAACTATATATCTGTGATAACAACTGCCTTGATAGATAAATAGATATGGAATTGTAAATTGAATATTAAATATATAATTTTAACTGTATTTTAGCCTTGAAGGTGCCACAATTTTATACCTGTGATAGCAACTCTGTATCTGTGATAACACTTTGGCTCATTTGAGAGTTGCTAATAACTGGGAAATGATTGCTAAGAGCTGCTGAAATGGCCTCAAGTAGGAAATTCAGGGGGGTGAGAGACTTTTTTTAAGGAAGAAAAGCTTTTCTAGCTCAGATGATCATCTTCACTGTCTAACCCTATTTTGAGGAATTTACCTCTTCATTATTCTCCAAGTGACATCATCAATCTATAGAGAATATAGATATCAGACAAGAAAGTCAACAACAGGAACTGTTTTTCTAGTTGGAGTGTGGGTAATCATATTTGCCATTTCCCTGCCAATTTCCTTCCTCAGTTACTCAGCCAGGAAGTTTTCCTGTTGAAATGGACCAAACCAACATCCCCAAATCCAACTTAATCCTACTGGAGCACAATTTGGACTCCTGTTTGCTGAAATTCTGGTCCTTGAAAGGTCAAACTCTAGAAATTTCTTGTCCTTTCCCCTTGTTTATCTTTGAAATTGATCCCCTGGCATAGAATTAGCTTTTCCTTGAGTTTTTGTGTTAAAAAAAAAAAGGTTGGAGCAAGCACTGAATTAATCCAAGTTTAAGATGAACACTTGGAAAATAGATATGTAGGACTTCATTTCTTTTAACGCTTATATTTGGGGCTCTGTTTATTCTGACTAATTCTCTTGGCTGGATGAATTATTGGTTCTTATGTATTCATGTCCCCAAAACATCTAACCCCTATGGTTTGCCATTGGCCTCTGGGTACTAGTGAATGCTGGTGTTAATTTTATTGCTCCTAGGGATTTCCTCCTTCTGGTCACTTTGCCCTTGAAAGAAAGAGTGGAACACTCAGAGCTTAGCTCAGGCCTTAGCTGCAGAGACAATGGCACATGAAATAAGATGTGGCATGTATAGATGTCATTTAATTTTACAGGCTGAGTGGTTAGTCTCTAATCCCTTTACTCTGCCATGGCAGAAAGCAGGACTTGATGACTTGATGCTTTGGGTTTCCACGTTGCTGAGGTGATCTTGGGTCAGGTAAAAAGCAACACAGAGGAAGGAAAAGGAGCTGTGCAGTGGTAGAGCAGTTTGATGCTACAGGCAAATTCACTGTGGTTGAGAAAAAGCTGAGTTTATATCTTAGGAGCAAATCCTGTATGCATCCCAGCCATGGAATAGGATTCCAGTGGATGACCACGTGGGCCAAGGAAATGTGCAGCCTTTGGTATGCTGTTTAATCTGGTTGCTCATCTAAAAAATGAGAATATTGATTCGTATCTCTCAGCATCTCCTACGAGATTCCAAAAGGGCTCTATAAAGCACCTATAGATCAGTGTGCTCTATAGAGAGGCTTTAGAAGTGCAAAGTACTTGTAAATGGTGCAGATGTTTGCTCTGATGGGTTGTGTTTAAGGGTTAATTCACCTAACAGAGCTCCACTCATGGAGGGGATGCTTGGGGGCTTGCCAGGCTGCCTTGCAATGGAGCTGGTAGTGTCTGCTTGAAAACAGAGCTGGAAAAGTCAATTCAGCTCTTGCTCAGGTTAAAGGGAAGATTGCATTGTTATACCTTTAGTTGTAATTCCAAGGGCCACTCCAGTTCAATGCAGCCTGTATTAATGTGCATCAGTTATCCATACACTGAGTCAGTCAATGACTACATTGATCCAGGCCTGTGTTTTCTTTCAGAGGATGCTACAATGAGGCAATAGAAATCATTAGGGCTTGTGATATTGAAATCCTCTTGGTGCTGGCAGACATGGAGCTCACATTTCACATCCAGTTGCAGCAGCACAAGAGCAGTCATGCCTGGAATTTCGAGTGCTTTTTCTGGTTGCATCTTTTGTTGAGGAAACCTGTGCTGGTTTGTTCCTTTCTTTTGTACTCAGGTTATTTTACTGAGGTATGTCATGTGTACCTGGGAACCTGGGCTAGTAGAAAATGTCTCTGCAGGGATTAGAATCAGATGGTCTTTAAGGTCACCTCCAACCCAAACCACTCAGGATTCTATGATGTTATGATTCTATGTACATGACATCATCCATTTTCCTCATGTGTTGGACGTGATCATGGGTATGATGTAGTTTGATTTGGAAGGGACCTTAAAAATCCTCTCATTCCAACCCCCTGCCATGGGCAGGGACACTTTCCACTAGACCAAATTGCTCAGAGCTCTGGAGTTTCCTGGTGATCCCCAAAGCTGCCTCTGAAGCTCTGACACAGCTCTTCCAAAAACTTAGGGCCTGATGGTTATACAATTTCCTCCTCTTGAGCACTTTAACCCTTCTACTTGCCATCACAAACAGTTTGGATTGAGCCAGGATTTTTGCACCTTGCCTTTTCCCAAGCTTTTGTAGTGGCAAAGTGTCTGGAAGCTTACAAGACTTCCAGAGTTGATATCTTATTCATTAATAATAATTATTTGGTCATTACAAGAATGTTTATGAGCCCTTCCACAGAAAGCAATGCAGAGGCACAGAACAGAACACAGTTCTTGTTCTGATCCAAGCAAGAAGAGTCTATTCCAAGTGGAAAATAGCAAAGAAATGATGTGATGCTGTTAACATTATACCGAGTTGTTTCAGCCATCTGTAGACTCATTATTGTCAAGCTATTGACACAGGGAGAAGGTGAATAATGACCTAGAAATGAAGAGCTGGAGGCATGAATCAAACAACATTCAAGAAGCTGCAGGTTTAATATTGCTGAGGAAGAAAGTGAAGTGAAAACAGAGGAGAAATTTGGACAACATTCACGCAAGGAGCTCCACTAAATACACCAAGTAACATGTGCCAATAAATCTATGTGCAGGAAGGAGAGTTGTCAGCACATCAGTCCCATCTTCAAATCGGGTTTGTCCTCACAGGTTTTCTTCACTCCTCTCCTGATGGCTGCATGATTAGGACTAGAACAAAAGCAAGTCATAGAACCAAGCTGGAAAATGCCAACTCTTCCTCCAGGTTCAGTTTTCCTTTAGGAAAGTGGCTTTAAAAAACCCCCTCCTAAGCAGAACCTAGGTGACTTGGGGGATGGTAGAATTGGAGTCTGGATGCTTTAGGAAATGTGGCAGGTTTTGGGGAGGTTATGGAGCTGATTCAGCTAATCTGGATGTATGAGGTAGCAATCTCTAGGGCCTACCCCACCTGAGAAAGGGATATTTGCCATTCATTCCCTGCAGTGCACCTGAAGATGTGTTACAGGGTGGTTTTTTCCTACCTGATCCTGAGATGAATGGAAATTTCATATGAAAAACTGTAAAAAATTATCTGGACTTTCCCAGTCACTATTGACAAGTAAACACATGTATATATTTGTGTGTGTGTGTATATATATATGTCCATAGAGATGTCACAGAGTTCACTAAAATACTGGACTGGAATGAAGAGGATCTGTTTGTATTTCATCATTAGAGCACTTCTCAGGCAATACTCTGCTCCCTCTGTAAAGAATGATAGGAGAGACAGGCTGGAGTAGTTTCATGGCAACCCAACTGCAAACCCAAGGAATTTTGGCTAAAGTTTACTTAACATATCGATAAGGAGCAGAATGTTCCTGAAGGTGTTGTCATTCAGGTGAAACACTAACCCCAAATCTTGACCCTTTGTTCCTCTTAAAGACCCCTTGGCAGTTTTCAGCAGAGCAGAGGTGTGAGCCCTGGTGTCCTGGCCAAATTCCAGCTTGGGTAATTAAATTCTGCTTTCCTAAAATCCCCCCTGTAGTGTCAGGCGAGTACAGGATTCTTCATTTCCTCTCCGAAACTGCTGCACAGAATTGCTTTGTGCTGGTAAACAGCTGCCACATCTCACCCCAGAGGAATTGCTGCATTTCAGTACTGAAGCTCTCTCTGCCTCTCTCTTTCTCTCTCTCTCAGACACACATGACACAGTATTGCCCCAGAGCACCCAGGAGCATCCTCCTCCTCGGCAGAGTTGGAGGCAGTAAGGCACAGCAAGCCAAACTCTATCCCTTCAAAGCACCTCTCAGCCCACACTGCCCTCTCTTAGTGCCACATTAGCAAGCCCTGCTCGACTTCAGGAGCTCAGCCTAAAAATACCTCACTATTTCTGAAGAGCTCAAGTGTTGCTGGTGCTGCTCCCCTTGATTTCTAGATATTGGTCATACCTGGTAAATGGTTTCATTTTCTTTGCTGAGGAAGAAATCTTGAGTCCACTTCTACTGGGGCTTGTTAAGCTGTTGCCTTGGGGGCCAGTTGATCAGTTGTTAAGTAGTAAGCAGCTCTGGCAGTCAACAGGCATAGGATCCCCTGCAGCTACTCCAGCCTGTCTGTCCTATCATTCTTTACAGAGGGAACAGAGTATTGTCTTAGAAGTGCAATAATGATGAAATACAAACACATCCTCTTCATTCTAGCCGAGTATTTTAGCAAACTCTGTGACATCTGTATGGACATAGATATATACATATAGATCTACTTGGCTTTACGTGTCAATAGTGCCTAGGAAAGGCCAGATAATTTTTTACAGCCTTTTTTTTGATGATGGATCAGAGGTTCTAAGCGAAAAGACAACAGGCTGAGGATTGTAGGAGCTGTACTGAGAGCTCCTCAGCTAGCAGCAGACAGCTGCAATTCCCCATGAAAAATTAGAGGGAAATATGTCAGATTTTTCCTTGGCATTCCAGCAAAAATTGGGGCTGGACCACCCAGAGCCCTGCTTGGTGCAGGGTGAAGCTGCCACACTCTTATCTGGCAGCAAAGGAAGTTCTTCAGTCCTAATGTCTTCTCTGAATTGCCATATCAAATCATATATTCTTATTTTCTCTCTCAAGTGTTGTGACATGTATGAAAGGTGTGATCGGTTATAAATAATGGGATAAAAAAGAAAAGAAGAGATTTGTCATTTCTCTGTCTCAAAAAACCATTTCAGCCATTGCACAAATCTCTGTTTTCTAATCTTTGTGCACACTGAGAGATTTTGCCCACCTGATTTTCCCTTCGCTAAGTACCCCAGGAATGATTCAAAGCAGACTCCACAGATTCTGCTTCTCACATGCCAGGAGAGGTTGTTAAAATGTATTTTATGCTGGGCTTATTTTGTTGGGTTTTTTGGTTGACTGAATTACCTATATTCCTTGAAATGGTGTTTAGTAATTCTCAGCCACTGCAGAGATGCCTACTGGGAAGTGGTCAACTGATCACAACAAACCCCACTGACTCCAGGCTCTCCTACTGCTTTAACTCAATTGCACTTTCTTATCCAAAGCCACATCTCTTAGGAAAATCCCAGCAATGCTGTTTGCTGTGAAGCATGGGTTTAATATTATCACAGCTATTTGAAAAGACAAAAGATTAGAAAGACTATTTGGTGCTGAAGGAAGAAATAGTTTCAAGGGATGGATTTACCACAAACGAGACTCACATTTTTGCTGCTAATGTTTACTTCAGAGTCTGTCTGGGGCTAAATCATTTCCCCCTTGATGCTGAATGTAACATCTATGGGTATGAGAGGGGGTGGCCATTCTTCAGCTGAGTCTTGATCTCCTACAGGCTGTGAATAATTGCAGACAAAATGTGATTTGGTGTTTATTTTTGGCTATGTTGCTAATATGTTGTTGGGTTCCTAAGCTCCTTGAAAAGTCACATGAGGAAGTGTGGACATGATAATTACAATAGAGGCTGATGTAAAAGGTGGATGCTAAAATCAGAGTCCATAGAGCTGATCTATAACAAACATTACTGTGAGGATGGTGAGACACTGTCCCAGGGTGCCCAGGGAGGCTGTGGCTGCCCCTACCCTGGCAGTGTTCACAGCCAGGTTGGATGAGCCTTGAGCAACCTGCTCTGGTGGGAGGTGTCCCTGCCCAGGGCAGGGGTTGGGGCTGGATCATCTCTGAGGTCCATTCCAGTATGAAAAGCATTTGTATCTCTGGAAGGACAATGAACCTAGTGATGGTTTTTCCATGTAGAGAGGTGTGGGATGTGTGTCCTGCCAGGGCTGCAGGGAGAGGACTAGGGGGAATGGCCTTGAGCTGAGCCAAGGCAGAGTGAGAGTAGATATTAGGAAAATTGTTTTTCCTGTGAGGGTGTTCAGGCACTGGAATAAATTACCCAGGGAGGTGATGGAGTCATCATCCCTGGAGGTGTTTCAGAGGTGTCTGGATCTGGTGCTGGAGGATGTGGTTTAGGGGTTCCAGCAGTGACAGGTTAATGGTTGGACTGGATGATCTTAGAGGTCTCTTCCAACCTTGATGATTCTGTGAATCAGTTAGGTTGGAAAAGACCTCTGAGATCCTCAAGCCCAACCTATGACCAGCAGCAAGAGATGAGATAGAAATTGGCCATTTAGTCAAAACAGCTGATATTTGTCCCATGTCATAACATGCAATGACAAATATTTTGTCACCCATACCTGCCAAAAAGAGATCAGTCAAGAATTTCAGTAGTGGCTAAGTGGCAAACAGTGCAGGTTCTGCATGGCCAGCAGGAAGTCCAGAGGAATGATGTGTGAAGCCCAGTTAATTCTCCAGAGGAATGGACAGAGCTTTAAGGAGAGGTGCCACCTCCATCAGGGTGCTATATCCTTGTGGCTCTGCGTGGCTTCACACTTGTGCATATTTGCTGTTGGTTCCTCTAAAAACAACTTCTTGTCCTCCTCCTCTTCAGCCAGCTGTTCCACAAAAGCAGGTGGCTAGGAAGGAGGTGCAGGGAGATGAGAGAAATGCCTTTATAAGAAGAGTCTCTATTAAAATAGTTAATGGCTTTATAGGCAGAGATCTTAATTGCTAAATTAGGATCATTCTTTGCAGCTTTTGCCTTCCCCTGTAGTGACTTTCTCCTGGTGCTGATTCTCCCTGAGTGGAAACATCACATCAGTTTGCTCCTTGCCCCATAGGAGACCTCCAGCAGATCTGTTAATACTTTGCACCCAAATCATTCAGCTGTCCTGTCTTAGGACAGCACAGAACCAGAGTGGGTTGGGTTGGAAAGGACAATTATCCAGTTCCAACCCTCCTGCTATGGAGGGTAACTATGCATCTCCTTCCTTTTTTTGCTTTTTTCCCTTCAAACAAACCCCCTTTCTTTTTCATATTTAAGATCACATCAAGCAAATCAGATTCTCTGTGGCTTGAGCCCTACTGATGGCAGGAATCACAGCCCAGAGAGCAGCATCCTCTGCAGGTTGGAGCTTCAATACATCAAACGCCAACGTTGGCATTGTTTTGAGAGGGTTAACTAAGATTAATGAGAAAAGAAACATGAAGCCATGGAGGATCAACATTCCAAATCAATGCCTGAATAAATTTCATGTGTATTCCAGCTGTACTTTACCTGGCATGAGACTGATTCTTAGTAGTGTATCTTTTATGCTTCTAAATAAACCAGGAAGACAGGAGTGCTGCTTCCACTTTAATAATGCTTTATTTAAGGGTTATACAGGAGTCAATGTATTGATTCGGGGGGAATTTGTGGCATAAAAAAAGAATGCTTAATAAGGTACAAATAAACTCCTCCAGCTTCCTCCAGTCCCCATCCTGAACGTTTGCAAAATGTAACTGCAATGTTTTAATTGTGGAGAACAAAGTGATTAGGAAATAAAACCAGATTTGCTGGGAGTGAACGACAGTTTGAAGCTTAGTCTTTGCATGGATGAAGTAAATTCCTTGAGAGGTGAACTCTTTCAATTCTCCAGCTTTAACAGCATTCAGCAACTTTGGAATTCACCCCTTGTAGCAGCAGATGAAAAGAGAATGTGTCTGTTGTTTATTCATACCTAATTATTGCTTGGGGTCGGGAAATGTAACCTGTGCCTTGGCAGATTTGTTGGTAAACTTCACAATGGATTTGGCTTGTTTTGTTTGCATAATCCAAATGTTGTTAGCCTTACATTTAGGGTTGTTTTATTTACTTAATCCAAACATTGTTACCCTTAAATTTAGGGGTTTTTAGTTAGCTTCATCCAAGTGTTGTTACCCTTAAATTTAGGGTTGTTTTATTTCCTTATGCCAAATGTTTTTAGCCTTACATTTAGGGTTGTTTTATTTGCTTAATCCAAATGTTGTTAGCCTTATACTTAGGGGTGTCTTGTTTGCTTAATCCAAACATTGTTATCTTTAAATTTAGGGTTGTTTTGTTTGCTTCATCCAACATTTTTAGCCTTAAATTTAGAGTTTTCTTGTTTGCTTAATCCAAACGTTGTTAACCTTAAATTTAGGGTTGTTCTGTTTGCTTCATCCAAATGTTTTTAGTCTTAAATTTAGGGCTGTTTTATTTGTTTAATCGAAACATTGTTAGCCTTAAAATTAGGGTTTTCTTGTTTGCTTCATCCAAACGTTGTAAACCTTAAATTTAGGGTTGTTTTGTTTGCTTAATCCAAATATTGTTAGCCTTGAAATTAGGGTTGTTTAGTTTGCTTAATCCAACACTTTTAGCCTTAAATTTAGGATTGTCTTGTTTGCTTAATCCAAGCGTTGTTAACCTTAAATTTAGAGCAGTTTTATTTGCCTAATCCAAACATTGTTAGCCTTGAAATTAGGGTTGTTTTGTTTGCTTAATCCAACATTTTTAGCCTTAAATTTAGGGTTGTCTTGTTTGCTCAATCTGAATGTTGTTAGCCTTAAACTTGGGGGTTGTTTTGTTTGCTCAATCCCAACATTGTTAGCTTTAAACTCAATCCTTATCCTTCAACTACCTCCTAGAATTGCCATTTGCCTGGCAAACCTGCCCCGACGGTTCCGCGCAGGAAGGCAGTGACAAAGGGAGACCTTCCTCATGTCTCAGTGCTTTGGCACTCCAGCCTCATAATCAGATTCCAGAAATTGAACTTGCAGAAAGTTTGTGCTAGCCTTGTGGATTTTCATTTCAGATGTTGTCAACTCAAGGGCATTTGGACCAATCAATATCTGTCTGTCTTCTCGCACAGAGAAAGTTGGCTATTAGAAAAGAGAGGCTTACAGCAGGCTCAGCCAATACCATTAGCCCTAGCCTAAGGGCAGTTGTGTCCATGTGCAGGGGTAGGCACCTGCCCCCTCCCCTCCCCCACCATTAAGAAGGCCACTGGGGATGTCATTTGGACATAGCGGGCAAAGAGCACTTCTTTATTCTTTCTCTTTTTTACACCCAGACTTCACCAAAAATCAATAAATCTGTTCTTTGCTTATTTTCAGAACTTTACTTCAATATAAGCAAGGACTTTCCTTCCAGCTACAAACTCCAGTAGCACCAAGTCAGGGATTTTTATTTTTTTTTCCCCTCTGTGTGTGTGTGTTTTTTTTTTTCTTTTCCTTTTCTCTCTTGCAATTTGAGAAATAATTGGAAATAATATCCACTAAATCTAAAGATTTCTCAGAAGAAAGACCTTGATCTGCCAACTCTTTTCATGATTCAGCACTTGATTTTTCTCTCCTTGCTCTCCTTTTCTGGCTAATGATTTGATATGATCAGGGAGTGAAGTGATATATTTCTTTGTTTTCCGATCAGCAAAGTTTTCCTCATATTGAAGTAGGTTTTGGTATTTTCTGTGTCACGGCAAACAAACTCCAGTAGCACCAACTCAGGGATTTTTTTCTCTCTCTGTTTATGTTTGTGTATTTTTTATTTCCCTTTCTTTCTTGCAATTTGAGAACTACTTGGAAATAATATCCACTGTTTCTTCTTTTCCCTGCTAAAGATTTCTTAGAAGAAAGACCTTGATCTGCTGACTCTTTTCATGATTCAGCACTTGATTTTTCTCTTTGCTCTGCTTTTCCTGTTAATGATTTGATATGATCAGGCAGTGAAATGATATATTTCTTTGTTTTCCAATCAACAAAGTTTTCCTCATATTGAAGTAGATTTTGTTATTTTCTTTGTCAATGCAGTAGTATAGATAACTCTTTAAACATCAAACCATCACTCTTGAATTTTAGGCATAGAAGCTTTTCTGTGTGTGGGAACCAGGTGTGTGTTCTGGGCAGGCATCAAAACCATCCTTGAATGCTCTGAGGTTAATTTTAAAGACATATTTTTTAATCTGCTCTCTCTGAAATAAGAGGAAAAAAAGGAGGCAAATTAAAAAATGATTGAGCTCAGTAACACAATGACCAAACCAAGTGGTGGTGGGGATAAATATGGAGCCTTAGGAGCCTTAAGGATGTTAGAAGTCCAGCAGGAAATGCAGGTGAATTGTCACCAGAAGAGTTATTTACTAAGGAGGTGATGGCAGAGGACAAAAGGAGAAGGTGAAAGCAGAAATAGAGTTGATATGGGTGGAGAGAAAAGCACTGTAGAGATGGTCTAGCAAAGAAAAGCAACACCAAAAAAAACCCAAACAAACAAAACAAACCCCAAACAAACAAAAAAAACCCCAGATGAAACAGTTTGGAAGGAAAAGTTTAAAAAGAAATCTTGAAGACATAAAGTTATTGGTCAAAACTAGTGGTAATAATTTCATTTACAGATCTATGTACAGAGTTCTTCATGATGAGCTTTAATAGATGCATTAAAGCTTGTTATTTTGGCTATGAGAAGTTAAAATGGACAAAGATCCTGAAAACAGGAGTATCTCATATTCTGGCCAAAAAGTCTGGTCACATAATGCAGTTGAAGGTTCAAGTCTTGAAAGTCTCAGAGTTGAGATGACATTTATTGCTTTGACTTTCAGAAGATAAATGAATAGTTAGTCAAATCCTTCTTTCTACTATGACATTACATCTTCCTCAAGCTACTTAGGAGCTTAGTTTAAAGAAGAAGCCTAAGATTTATCTCAAATTATGCAGTGAAGTGGGTTGAGACTTGGCCTGGAACCACCACCTTACTGAATTCCTGTAACTGTCTGACTGGGGGAAATACTCCAGCATGAAGATTCCTTTTCTGTGTTGATTTGGGCTTGAATCACAAGAGATGGAAAGATGCAAAGAATGGAAAAAAAGAGGATTAAGTCCCATAAAGCCCATGAAGCTATGGAGGGGAAAGTGTTGGCTGGGTTGGGTTTCACTGAGAACTTTGGCATTTTTTGGCTATTTCACTCTAAGAGCAACCAAAGAATGTTGTTATCAAATATTCTTCGAATGACCTGTGAGAACTTTGTAAGGGCCAAAGATTTCCTTTATCCAAAGGTCTCATGGATAGCCCTTTGAGGAGGGAACATGCTGGAAGTGGATCCAAGCTCCTCTGGAGGTAAGTGGCAGAATATCTTTGCTGAGAATTCATGGTCAGTTGTGCTGCTTTGGGTTTGAATGGTTTGGTTGACACTTAACCTACCTTAAATCACCAGCAAGATGCTCCAAATGAGGCAGTTAGGACAAGGAAACTCTTCCCTCCACCAAGGCTGATGTGGATTGTGGATTTATTTCCATAAGGAAAGTGTAAGACCACCAAGGGAGGTGGTGGGGTCACCATCCCTGGAAGTGTTTAAGAGCCATCTGGATCTGGTGCTGGAGGATATGATTTAGGGGTTACAGTGGAGTGGCAGGTTGAACTTGATCTTAAAAGTCTCTTTCAGCCTTGATGCCTCTCTGATTCTAAGAGCATGGAAAGCTCCTTGAGGCTGGATTCCCCAGGAGGGATTAAGGAAGATGTCAGGATGCTTTATGATAATAGCGAATAATTTCCAAATCAGCTTTAAATTAGCACAATTTCGGGGTTTGGAGGAGTTTTTCCTCTTATTTCCCCTCTAAAATGTACAAGGTTCAAGTTTTGGCCTCCTCTCCCACCATGGCAAAGTTTCTGCAGTTTCAAGTGCTCATGCTTTTGCTGCTTCATTGAAAATAATGTTACTGAGGCAAACAACATCATCTTGGGATCACTTATGGGATTTAGTGGTGTTTAAGGGGTGAGGGAGAAGAGACCACACAGTGAAAACCTCCAGTGCAAAGCAAATCAGGTACATTTCTGATGAACCCCAGAAATAGCTGCATTTCATTTAGGTGGTTAAAATACACATGGAAAAGATACACAGGAAATTTGTATTTTATTGCCTAAGTTATAGTGACTTGGTAGGAATTTTCGAGACTGATGGGTAAAGGGGTAGATTTTGTAGCTGCTCAGTCTCAGGAGCTGAAAATGTTTCTTCATTTGGGTGAGGAAATTTCATTGTATGGATTATTGTTTGGAGCTAGAGCAAGAGCTTTTGTTTTTTGATATTTAAATGGAAAGAAGAAATAAATAGCCTGTCCTTTGCAAAGCAAACACTTCAAAATGACTAGTCAATAGCAATTACTGAAAGAAAAAATGATAGGTTCCTTAGCTGGACTCTCACAGCTTTAAACTCTGAGGGACTTTGATTGCTGAAGTTGTGGGGCAAGATCCCACCTTTATATAAGTGTCAGAGCAAAAGATGTGAGAAAACCAATCACTACTAAAGCTGTTATCTAAATGTCATTAGCATCACTGAGTTCTTTGGTTTAGTTTCTGGGTAATGGGAAACTTTGTGCTCGTTTACAGTTTTGTATCTGCTTTGGAAGGGGAATTTAAGACTAATTTTGGAGTTAAGATCCATGAGGTGGGTAAATATAGTCTCAAGAAGGCTCAGTATGGAGCTGCTGTCCTGCCAGGGCTGTGATGTGTGTTTCCACCTCGTTCTTCTGCAGGCTTTGATGAACTCTCTAATGGGCACACTGTGCTGCCTCAAACCAGGAAGAGATGACTGTGGGAAGAGGAAAGTCAGATGATTCAACAACACAACAACACCTTACCTAGATGTTACTTGCCAGTTCAACTGAGCCAATAAAAGCTGATTTCCAGTCTCAGACATTCATCTGGCCAAAGCTACAGCAGGTGGAAAGAAAGGTATGAAATATGCTCCATAATCAAACTCTCCTTAAGAACAAAGTCATCACAGAACTGTTCTCATTCTCTCATTCATAGTGTCCTTTCAGAGAAACATTTCACCAGAATCTTTCACTTAGGTGATCCAGAGATCTTTTTGTTTCTTAAGTGGATTTTGAAAGTGGTTTGTAGTTTGCTGTTATTTAAAGAGGAATTTGGTTGTTCCTTGTGCCATTAGGAGAGCAAAGAACATTTAGCTGTGACCTTAATATCAAATACATCCAAACCTAAATTCAGTAACAAAGAGTGTAGAAGTGGTTTAGAATGTTAGAAGAGTTAATGAATGAAAACAAGGCCCAGCCTCCAAAACTTACAGTCCTTTGTGTTTCTGGGTATCCAGTTTAACATGGGGAATGGAGCTCTTCAGACTGAAACAGGAACTGGAGAAAAGACATACTTAAACTCCTTCTTATAAAAAAATCATTAGAAGAGGATGAACACTCACTTGAAATACGTTATCTACCTCTTTGCTTCACCTTGTGCTGGGATTCTCATTTTCTCCCTCAAACTTCTATCTCCAGCCTTGGCTTTGCCAATAAATCAGTGTCACAGGAGCATTTCTGCAGGCTCAGGGCACATCTTCTGCTCATGCTTCACATCTCACAGCAACTGAGCATTTCCAGCTGGAGGAAATCTCAATACCTGTGTCAATTAGCAAGTCCATTCAAGCTAGTGATGAACTCAAGTTCTGGAAAATAAATGCCACAAATTTGCCACATTGCTCACAGGTTCATGTGGTAAAGCAGCAGCTTGGCCTTGCCTAAACCAAGTAGGAATTCAAACTACAGTGGGAAATGCATATATACTTCTCAGGGTGTACTCTAAAAATCATGTGGGTTATTTTTTTCATTAGGCTATTTGGAGATTTCTGCCTTTTCAAGGCAGGAGGATAGGGAGAGATGAAGCTTTGGGGATGCAAACTCCCTCCCTCTGCCTTGACTCCCTTTTTAACCGTGTGCATGTAACCACAGCTCTGAGCACATCTTTCTGTGGCTTCCCCAGTGTCAGCAGTTGAGCACATTAGTGTCACTTGTGGCTGCAGCATCCCTGGCGTGGGTGCCCTGTCTAATGGGCAGTGGTGGAGCCAGCAGACATAAAACCCCTGAGCTGGGGCCCATCAGGCAGAGAGCATCGGATGTGTCAACTCCTGCTTCTCTGCAGGAAATGTTTCTTAGCATCTCCAGCCTCGTTGCTCCCAGTGAGTGTGCATGCCAACTTTAGTGCCTGCTCCACTTATTTCAGGTATTTTCATGTCAACAGCCTGATAACAGTCGGAAAAAAGCTCTTTTTTTTTTTTTTCTTTTTTTTCTTTTTTTTTCTGACAGTGGTAGGGAATATTCTTCTCCTTTGCCCAAATCCTGACTTCCTTCCTTCTCGTTCTGGTTGGGAAATCTCTGAGTGGAACAAAGATTTACATTCAGCTTTGGTGTATATTAACTCCACAAAAAAATTAGGACTGGGAAGAGTTTTTGTTAATAATCTGACCCATCATCAGTCTCTAAAGAATCCTTGGCTTAGAATTTTTAAAGAGCTAATAAATAATTTGCCATAACCACAGGGTGAATGGAGCTAAGGTAATGTTTCGTTTGCTTATTTACAACACTAAGTAAAATAACCTGTTTCTTTTATATTTTTAAATATATAGATTAGATATTTATACACATCTACAGTGTTTGTTGTGATAAATATTGGAAGTCTCCCAGCTTGGCTCTCAGCAAAGCTTCTTGGTGTGTTTCAGAGCGAAAATTATTCCATTATGCTATTAAAGCCTGGAATGTGCAACATGCCACACACCTTAAGGCATTTCTCAGCTCAGTTTTATCTCTGTTTTGGAATACCTGTAGCTTCCTTTCTGCACAAACGTTTTCCTGCAAGCATTTTGCTGGGATCTGCCAGTTAACATCCCCTTGAAGCCCAGTGGCCTTCTCTGCTCTGGTGGTCACTACTCTCACCCCTCTCAGATCTCACAAGGGGGTGGCAAGCAACACACTGAATGAAATATCAAGCAAATTCACATCAAATAGCAGTGTGACCCCCTCCAGGTAATAAACAGGCATCAGGTGGAAAAGTCTGTCCTGGAACTTATGTTTCTCCACCAGTCCCTGGTGCTTAGGCACCTACTTTGGCCCTCTGAATATTCCAGCCTGGATAATTCACTGGGATCCCTTCTCGCATCACTGGGGTGATGATTCTTAATTAGAAATGCAACGCTAGGTAGGAGTTGGTTGGGGGAAAGGAGAGGGGAAGAAACAGAGAGTAACTGTTTTATTGATGCCTGTAGTCTCGGCTAAACCACAGCTCCTGCTGCAGCTCTTCCAGCAGCGCAAGCTGAAGCTTTTCCCTCATTTGATACAGTGACCTCTCAAGTGCATCATTGCCCTGAGGGCTGAGGGCAGTCCAGCAACTGTTAAACCCCTTGGGTTGATAATCTTCTCCCACATTTGCCCTTAACACCAGACATACCACCATTAGCTACAGCTCCACTGGTGCTCATTAGAGCCGATCAATATAGACTAACATAAAGAATGCTGCTGTGCCTTCTGTTATTTCTCAGTTACTGCAAATTTACACACTTTCACCTACAACACAAGGCTTTGCTGCTGGACTATGTAAGGGGGAAAAAAAGGAGGATTTGAGACCAAAAAAAACACACAAAAACCCAGCAGTTTTTATTAGATGTCTAAATGTTATTTATCTTTGCTGCTCAAAACACCTCGTTACTAGGGAGTGTAGGGAGATGTTCTGGGGAGATTCTCTTTGGATCAAGTTCCTGTAAAATCACAACTTTTGCAAATCACAGCAGATGCCTTGATAGACAAGAAGCCTCACATTTTAATATGAGTGTCTGAGCCTGTGCAAATGCTTCCATGAACTTGGCCTGATGTGTTTAAGGCCACTGACTCTGTCTGTGCTCTTTGTGGTTGGATAGTGATTGTGTGGCCAGCTGAAGGTCTATATGTTGAAGGCAGAATTGTAGAGTGGCTCCAGCACTGCAGACTACCACCAGCAGGTGTTGCCAAAGATCATAGCAAGAACAGCAAC
>NW_008650119.1:0-3021 GCF_000695815.1 Acanthisitta chloris | reverse complement strand
CTACATGTTAACCCAAAGAGTCTTTCCAATGATTCACATACCACTGGTCACAATAGGAAACAACTAGCAAACTAAAGAGATTAAAAAAGGCATAAAAATCACCTAAAGTCTATTAGGCATTTTGCAGGAAATTATAAACAAATGCTCAATTCAGTGGGAATATTATTTTTTTTGACTTCTCAGTTGTATTTGGTAAAAGGAAGGTCAAAACACTTCATTGGGTTTGCCAAACTGCAATGCCATATGAATACAGAAGTTGGGATTTCTCATGCTTTGTTTAGTCAGTTTGGTCATTCAGACCTAATAGTTCTGCTTAGGATATAAAGAACGGAAAATGCAGCATCAGCCAACTTCAGGGAAATATCAACAAGATAGAAAATAGACATTTAATTCATGTAAAGACAGGTATTAATTATCACTGCTAAACTCAGTACTTCAAGTAATAGGATGGTTAAATGGGTATGTGGGACATTAAAAATACTGGCAGCATGTTGAATTCCAACGAATCAAAGGTAAAAAAACCTCATCTACACCAACTTTCTCCATATTACTAGGACTTAAGTCCTCCTGTATCTTACTGAAAATGGTGCCTTAAAGAGTTCAACCTCAATTGCTGAAGGGAAAGGGATTTTGAACTCTATTTGAGCTGAAGAAGCAGTAAATGGTCAATTTTACCTGCTTTCTTCAGGTATATCATTCAACAGTTAAACTTTTGTCATAGTTCTCTGGTGTTATAAACATTTAATCCTTATGTTGGATGACTTATTTATTCAGGCCCTTTGTGAAGAGCTGGAAGGGTAGGAGAGTTTCACTTGTGAAACGAGGCAGTTCTCAAAGTCCATTAAAACACCTTTACTCAGGGAATGACACAACTTCTCCAGATGCCTCCTTTGCTTTACTGGACCTATTTGCATCTTAGGTATTACTTAGTGTGAGTAATGTGGTGGGACTGAGCCCTCGATGATAGGCTGATTAATGAAATCCGTTCTGCTGGCTGAGCATAATGGAAAATGGGATCCTGTTGGCTCCGAAAGGCTCCAATTCATCTCCATGCAAACGACACACATTTTATGGATGTCATAAGCCTTCTACTATCCTTCTGCTTAGGTGGGGATTTCAGCCCGTGAACGGGAGGGTGGTTGTTACATCCATTAACGTCGCTCAAATGGGCCCAGTAAACCTAGTGCTTATGACTTTGCCTCAAGTTTGAAGCTTCCCTTTAAGAAGAACTTGGAGAAAGTTGAGGGAAAGCAAATTGGATCTAAAAAAACCCTTTTTGAAACAGCACAGTTTTAGGAAAACAAAAGAAACTAACTTGATTTTCAGACTCTCGGTGGAAAAAAACACTGCAAAAATCACTTGGTGGATGACTTGATCAGTTTAATCTTGGCAGATGATTTCTGATTTGCACCTTTCTCACTCAGCTAGTTGTTGTCAGTCCTTATTCATAGTCTGCTAAATGCATGGGCTGTAGGGTCCCAGCTCCACTCTTTATTTCCCTCCTACTGTAAATCCTGCCCTTAAATTCCTGGTCAATTGGCTTTGAGTTCCTTACTTCTCCCATGCTGAAGACAGAGCCATATTTTCCAAATCATGCCTCATTTCTGTAGTTCTGCTCTGAATTCCCTGCAACTTTTCCAGCCTTCACATTTCAAGGCACAGGATCCAGTGGGGAGCAAATAGCCCAGCCCTGGCTTCACAAATCTTGCTGGCAGCAGCAATAATTCCTCTCCACCCCTCTGATAGTCCATAATTTTTAATAATCCCCCAATATGGAACTAACAGCCACTGTCCAATTGAGACTAATATACTGTATGTTTTGATCAACAGGGAAAAGCTTTGGAGCAACTTTCTCTTGTCAGAGCGTGGATATATATCCCAAGCCTTAATTATTGACCAAATTGGCACTTCAAGCAACAATGTCTTTGGTTGTAAATTAGCTGGTTTTAATGGTCTGCAGCAATGCTTTCAATAGGCTCTTTAGTGGCAAGTTTGAATGATGGAACTTGCTATATATGCTGACACTTTTTATCCTTAAACACCTCCCGTGCAAGGTGTTCCCCAGAGCTTTAAAGGGTAAGAGAAAATGTCAAAATTGTTCAAAAGTATCATGTATATTTTTTTTGCCTCTGAAAGTTACATACTCAAAACTCTAATCAGTCCACCTGGAGTTCTGGAATCCCTTGTTAGCACAGGAGGTGTGAAAACTGGCCCAGAGATAAAGAAAATGGGATTTTTAGAGAATGCTCCTTTGAGATGGAGCTGCTCCTCTGCTGGCAGTGGAGGCCAAAGTGCCAGTGGGAAGTGCAGTACATGACCTTAGTCAATTAGCAGGGGCTCCTTAATCTCTTGGGATTCCTTTGATCTGCAATCTCAAGTCTAACACCTTAATGAAATTTTACAGATAGGCACAGAAGACATCCATGTAGTGCAAAAACAATTTCAGTTCTGACCTAAACTCCTAACACTTCCTTAATAAATCCCCAGAAGGGAAATAATAACTATAACCGTATTCAACATAAATTTCCCTTTTTTTTTCTTTCTTTTTTTTTTTTTTTTTTGTTTGTTTGTTTCACACTGTGTTTATGGCTGAGAAAAACAAGATTATAATAGGTAAGACTTTGCTTGTGAAAACTGGGACCAGATCAAGCTGCTGCTTCATAATTTTTTCCTGTGGAAAACATGTTATTTGTTGCTGTTGCATTTAAAAGCTGAAATAAGGGAGCTATACCAAGCTTTAATTGTATTTTTTTTGTGTTAATCCATGGCTGATATACTCACAGATAAATGAAATTTCCCATCTATTCAGAGAGATGAAATTTCCACAGCTTTGCACTGACCTGATTTGTGTGTTCGACCCTGCTCAGATTTCAATTTATGCTTGTTCAAGTCTTGTTTGTTGCTGGTGTTAAGAGTTTGGGTGGAGTTAATTGGACAATTTGGCTCTTTATTAATAGCACTAATGATTATAATAATGATAATTCTAATACTAATTACTAATAATACTAATATAGATGTACT
>NW_008650118.1:0-2232 GCF_000695815.1 Acanthisitta chloris | reverse complement strand
TTCCCCCAGTGTCTCTGACCTTCCCCCAGCCAGTGTTTAATTTAAGGACTTGCCCTTGTGCTTGTATTTAATTGTGCTCTGGACAAGCTGCTGTTATTTAACAGGTCTCCGGGGGATGGGACAAAGCCACCTTGGCCCCTGTGCTTTTGGGGACCAGCAGAGTGTTGCTGGTGGTCCCATCCCATCTTCCCGTTGTGGTCCCGTTGTGTGGTCCCACAGCCCTCAGGCAGTGCCAGGAGGGGTGTGGGGGCTCTTGGGGACTGTCCCAGGCCTGGGCAGTGGTGGCCCTGCTGTTTCCAGCCGCAGTGGTGTGAAGTGCAGGCACTTCCCTGAGCAGTGCAGCTGAGCTGGCAGGGACCCTCCCTGTGCTGGGAACCACAGGGAACTGGCACCAGAGACCCCTTGCTCTGGGGGCACTGGTGACCTTGGTGCCAGAAACCTCTTGCTCTGGGGGCACTGGTGACCCTGGCACCAGAGACCCCTTGCTCTGAGGGCACTGGTGACCCTGGTGACCCTGGTGCCAGAGACCCCTTGCTCTGGGGGCACTGGGAACCTTGGTGTCAGAGACCCTTTGCTCTGTGGGCACTGGTGATCCTGGGGACCTGGCACCAGAGACCCTTTGCTCTGGGGGCACTGGGGACACTGGTGACCTTGGTGCCAGAGACCTCTTGCACTGGTGACCCTGGGGACCTTGGTGCCAGCAACTCCTTGCTCTGGGGGCTCTGGGGACCTTGGTGCCAGAGACCTCTTGCTCTGGGGGCACTGGTGACCCTGGCACCAGAGACCCCTTGCTCTGAGGGCACTGGTGACCCTGGTGACCCTGGTGCCAGAGACCCCTTGCTCTGGGGGCACTGAGGACCTTGGTGCCAGAGACCCCATGCTCTGGGGGCACTGGGGACCTTGGTGCCAGATCCCTGTACTGGAAACCCTGAGGACCTCAGTGTCAGAGACCTCCCACGTGCTGGGGACTGTGGGGACCTTGGTTCCAGAGCCCCCTGTGTTGGGGACCCTGAGGACTTTGGTGCCAGAGACCTCTCCTCTGGGGACTGTGGTGACCCTGGGGACATTGGTGCCAGACCCCTGTGCTGGGAACCCTGGGGACCTCAGTGTCAGAGACCTTCCATGTGCTGGGGAACTCAGTGCTGAGACCTTCTCTGCACTGGGGACTGTGGGGACCTTGGTTCCAGAGCCCCCTTATATTTGGGACCCTGGGGACTTTGGTGCCAGAGGACCTTGGGGACCTCAGTGCTGCCACCCTGACCTGAGGATCTGCGCTCTGCCCCAGGGTCCAGCTGAGCTGGGGGAAGGATGGGGAGGCCCTTGGTGCAACAAACAGGGTCCCCACAGGCTGGGGAGTGGGTGTGAGGGGCTGGCACAGAGGGACACCCTGCACTGGGGGGGACACTGCCATCCTTTACCCCCCAGGAGCTGAGCCACCATCCCACACAGCATGGGGCATAGTGTGGGGCACAGTCCCTTCCCACTCTGCTCCCCTTCCTACTCCCCAGGCCAGAAGCACTTTAGGAAGGGGGTGCAGAGCAGCTGCCAGGGGGGTTTTGGGGACCCCCAGCCTCGCCGTGTGGGCACACCAGTGCCACCAGGCTCAGTGGCCACGTGGCACATCCTGTCACTGTTTCTCCGTGTCGTTCTCATACGTTATGCAAATATTTGCTGTAAAGTTGTTTGGGTTTTTTTTCTTTTTTTTTTCTTGGATTTCACTTTTTTTTCCTTTTTCCCTGTAAATATTGTCTTTGCCCATGTAACATATTCCAAAGGATTTATAAGGATTTTTTAAGAGGTTTTGCTCAGCGGAAAGGCCAACTCCCCCCCCAAACTGGGGACGTGCTGGACCAGTGGTGACTTTTTAAACCCTCCTGCATGTCCCCATCCCCTCCTGGTGTGTTGTCCCAGTTGGGATATGCAAAACTGCAAAAAAAAAAGCCCCAACCAGACCCAAAAATCTTCCTGCTTTGCCCCCCCAATCCTGGTCTCTATATTGGAAATAAACTGGTTATTCAAGGAGGTGTTTATTGCTGTTATTGTTCCATGTTGGGAGGATCCCATGAACGTGGATTTTAATATATGTGGATCCCTGTTTTCTTGTGCTGTGGAGCATTGGGACCATCCAGGGAAGGTTTATTTATGGAAGGATTGACCCATGGACAGATTATTGAGTGCACCAGCAGCAAGTCTGCAGATGATACGAAGTTGGGAGGGGAGTGTGGATCTGCT
>NW_008650117.1:364-3568 GCF_000695815.1 Acanthisitta chloris | reverse complement strand
CCCATCCCTTCCCTCCAGCTGGGACTGGAGGTGTCATCAGCATGACCAGAATATCTTGATTTCTGTAAGCCAATTAGTCTGTGGGACTTTGTTTGGGGGTCTTGGGGGATTATTTTAAGAAAAAAGATTGTAAGTAGACCCAGCAAAGCCTTAACAAAAGAGTTTCCAGCAGATAAATAATAGGCCATGTTTGATGGTGCAATATGTATATATCTGTGCCATGTGGAGACTTAAATATTGGATTTGACACCTTGTAGTGTAAATATGGCTTAATTATCAGGGACTGCACGAACTTGCCCTTTGTATGTTTTTGTTTCTGTGAGTGAACTCTTCCTTCCCCTAGAGTAGACCTAATGAAATCCATGAATTTTTGATGAAGTATTTTTTAAAAGGGATGTCAATTTATGGTGCTAGATAACTTTGAGACTTAAGCTTTCCAGGTTAGTTGTGTCTCTGTGGGTACATGTGCACATGTGGGAGTGACAAACTATTTGGTACCAGTGTTCTAGTTGTAGATTCTGATCCTGATTTTTTTGCAAGTCTAGAGTTGAGAAACATTTCAGCATTTTATTTTGGAGTGAATAAAGGTGAAAATTCTGTGCATAATTTAGTGATTCCCTGTTAGCTCTTCCAGCCTAGAGTTGATCAGCAGTTAAAACCTGGAAAAGGTACTTATTTTGCTGGAGGTTCATCACTGCTGAAGTACAGAATGGGCCATTACTGTTCCCAGTACTGTTTAATGTCTTCATTAATGACCTGCACAACAGAGTGCACGCTGAGCAAGGTTCCAGGTGATAGAAACTTGGAAGAATGGCTGATATACAAAACTTTGGGCTGTCATTCAAAGGGATCTTCATGGGATGGAGAAACAGGCAACCAGAAATCTCATGAAGCTCAATTAAGAGAAATCCAAAGTCTGATAGCTGTGAATTAACAGTCCCAGGCACTAGTAATGAATGGAGTCTAACCAGCTCTGCAGAGAAGAATCTGGGGGCAACTTGTTGACTGGGGATTGTCACAATGTCCTTGTGGCACAGAAGAGCAAGAACCTTCTGGGTTGCACTGTGCAGAATGCTGCAGCAGGGTGAGGGAGAGGAGTGGTCACTCCTACTCAGCCCTAGTGAGACCACACCTGGAGTGATGGGCACAGTTCTGGGCACTCAGTGCTAGAGAGACACATGGACATACTGCAGTGAGTTTAGTAAAGGGTCATGAAGACTGTTAAGGCCTTGGCAAATCTGACCTGAGGAGAGACAGAGATCTGGGATTGTTCATCCTGGAGAAGAGAAGGCTCAGGGGAATCTTATTGAGGTGTGTATATCTCCTTCCTAGGACAGGTTGCCCAGGGAGGCTGTGGCTGCCCCAACCCTGGCAGTGTTCACAGCCAGGTTGGATGAGCCTTGAGCAACCTGCTCTGCTGGGAGGTGTCCCTGCCCAGGGCAGGGCTTGGGGCTGGGTGAGCTCTGAGCTCCATTCCAGCCCCTAAAATCCTATGATTCTGGGGAGGGTTAAACGTGATGCAGCCTGACTTTTCCCACTTGTGGCCTCTGGCAGGACAAGAGGCAATGAACACAAAGTGCAATGCACAGAATTCCATTTAAACATAAGGAAAAGATTTTTTTTTTTAAAAAATGATTATTATTAAATTTATTTCTTCTGTGAGGTAGATCAAACACTGCAAAAAGTTGCCCTGAAAACCTGTGGAGTCTTCATCTTTGGAGAGACTAAAACTCAAACCAGTCATGGTCAAGGCAACCTGCTCTAACTTCTTTGCCTCTTTTGCTTTCCAAAGACTGTGATATCCCTCTGAGCAAGTTTGTAGACTGTGGATGTGACTTTGAATAGCATGAGAGGCAATAAAGCTACAGCAGCACTGAGAACATTCCTTAGAGCTCCACCATACTAAAGTCTAGTCCTAGGAGACAAAAGTTTTCACAGGTGTCTCAAGTTTTGGGTGGATGAAGGGCCTGATGAAAATGAGGCACTAGTGGGAGTGGTAACACCTGAACCTTTTCTATAGCTGCACCCACCTAAAGGGGAGAGACCCCAGAGTGCCCAGAGCTGCTCAGAGAACCTGTGGAGTCTTTGGAGATAGTAAAACCCCAAACAGGCACGGTCAAGGCAACCTGCTCTAGCTTCTTTGTCTCTTTTGCTTTCCAAAAAGTGTCATATCCCTCTGAGCAAGTTTGTAGACTGTGGATGTGACTTTGGTTAGCAGGAGAGCCAATAAAGCTACAGCAGCACTGAGAACATTGCTTAGACCTTCTGCTGAACTTCACAGCTGCCTCAGGTTTGGGTAGACGAGGGGCCTGATTGGAACAAGGCATTAGTGGAAATGGTAACACCTTCTCCTTCTCTATAACTGCACCCACCCAAAGGGGAGAGACACCAGAGTGACTGGAGGTACCAGAGAGAAGAGCTGGATCACAAATGAAAGGTTAGACTAACTGGGTTATTTTGTAGCATTTGCTTTTGGTAGTAAGGTTGTTTTTCTCCCACCTTAAGTAAAACTGGAGTATCTGTTAGCCTGCTAGGACAGAGCAAGGGCAGGAATGTAGTGGCAGGAAAAAACTTCTAACAAGTTGGTTCATCACAGGAAAATCTGCAGAATTTTGAATTTCCTATTGGGGGTAAAGGAGAAATTTTGCAATGAATGCTTAAGGAATAAAGATGCTTCCAGTTCACCACAGTAAACCATGTTGGTGTTGAGGATAAAGAAGAATATTTTTAAGGGAAGCACTGTGCTGTTTCTGCCATGGTACTGTCCTCTCATAAATGATCTATGTATGTCTAGAGTGCTCCAGACTAATGTAGAAATCTGAGCTAGTAGCTCAATTAACTATTCATTGTGCATAGCTCCTGGAAATAGAAAGGACAAAGATGTTTCATAAATTGACAGTGAAATATTACATGCTTTCCATTTGATTCAATATTTCAAATTATTTAAAAAAGAAATGTCAAAATCTACCATAATGGAGTTTAATGTAAAACATTAGAAACTTAAAAGAAATCCAATATATTGATTCTGGAGTCTTTAGGTATAAATAGCAAGTATAGTTTTACAGAATTCTTTAGAGTTAGTTTTTCAGGGCAAATTTTACACTTTAGGAGGGGAAAATTATAGAATGCCCAAAATAGGTTTATTAAATACTATTATGTGTATATATGTATAAATATTTAAGTCGATCTTTTGAAATGGAAGTG
>NW_008650117.1:0-328 GCF_000695815.1 Acanthisitta chloris | reverse complement strand
ATTCCTGCTAGAAGGTCTAGCATTTTGTCCTCTGCTATTTCTTAGCTTATTTTCTTCTGTCTTTGTAGTTATTACCCTCCTCAAATGTTACTTTCTCTTCTGTGGCTGTAAATACAATTGACTGTGTATCTTCTATTTCTGCATGAAACCACAAAATGCAACACTTGGTGCAGCCATGGGGACAAGATATCCTGGGATGTGCTTCACACCTAGTGAACATCTTGGCATATGCCCTGAGATCTTAACCCAAGCACAGCTCCAGGTTGGGTGGGGAAGGGATTGAAACCAGCAGTGAGGAGAGAGACTTGGGAGTGACAGTGGGTGAGAA
>NW_008650116.1:14146-19111 GCF_000695815.1 Acanthisitta chloris | reverse complement strand
GTCCCGCGTCCACCCTGCGGGTCCTTGTTCCCGTTCCTCTGCTCATCTTCCCCCTCCTCCTTCTCCCGGGGGATGGAACCCTCGGGGCAGAGTCAGCAGCACCAAAGGGACCTCGGGAGGAGCTGAGCTTTCCTTCTCAGCGCGTTCGGAGCCGCACGGCTCCTCCCTGCGAAGTTTACGTGAACCCGCCTCCCTCCCGGTGGGATTCTCTAATCCCGCGGCTCCGGGATCGCTTGGATGATCCCAGCCTGGCATCCCGCTCCGAGGGGGAGAGGATTCAGCAAACTCCAGCGGACACCGTGTTTTATGGGATGCTTTATTTTCCCAGTCAGAACACGTGTCATTAGCGATTCCTCCTGAAAGGAGCAGCTGTTCTTTGGCCATTACAGCTCCAAAATTAACCAAGACGGAAGAATTCAATCGCATCCCGCCTCCCGGCCCTGCTGAGGGCTCCATTAAGGGACTGGGAGCGTCTTTTGCTCAGAGTTCAGCAACATCCACGTGCCTGGGAAGGCCTTGAGTAAGCCATGAGTAAACCACAAGTAAACTCCAGCACGGAGCAGCCCTGGAGTGAATGTTGTCAGAGGCAGCACAGCGTCAGGGACACCGGGAGCTGCCGGGCAGAAATGCGGCCAAGAACCAGGAGGGAGGATAATCTCCAGCAGAACCAGCCCCTCTCTCCCTTCCGCTCTCAATCTCCGTGAGGATATCTCAAGGCCCCCAAAGAACAAAACAAACCCACAGGAGCAGAGGGAAACAAGAGTGATGCGCAGGAACGGGGCCGAGGGGCAGCGCGGGGTCAGGCGGCACCTGCACGGCGCGGCCTCGTGCTGCAGCTGGGGGGGAGGAACAGCCCCAGCTCCATCAGCAAACAAACAATAAATAACAGGAACCAGTAAACAAAGCTGAGGCATAATCACAGGCTTTGTCAGAGCAAAAGCCCAGGCCAAATTTATATCCTTAGCACAAAAAAAGCAATTCCAATCAATTTCCAAACTTTTGAGGGGGATGGATGGATGGTTCCAGGGCTGGGAGAGGGTGGGATCAGCACTGTTTGGCTCCCAGCCACGTGGTCACTGCGCTCACAGAGCTGCAGGTACTACCCCAACGAGGTATCCCTGCTCTGTCCTTCCAGGGGATCCCAGGGCTGCAGCCCACCTTCCCCTTCCCAAAAGAACAACTCCACAAAGTACCATTGGAGGTCACAACGGGCTTTTCCAGCAGGCAGAACTGCAGCTTTCCTTGGGAAAAGGCCCCAGGATGCTGGGAAGATGCCTGGAAATGACCCTGCTTCCGCCACACTTACAAAAATAGCTGTTTTCCTTCTCTATAAGAGGTGGAGCTGGGAGCAGGGCTGGGAAAGCCAACTCCAGCAGGCACATACCTGGGATTTTGTCTGAATCCTGGTCAATTCTGTTCTCTTCTCTGTCCAGGTGCTTCAGGTCCACTGCCTCTGTCTTCACAGGGGTGTCCTCAGTGGCAGACAGAGTGGTGTAGGTGCTGATCAAGAGCATTCCCAGCCCAATCCACAGGATAATCTACACAACATGCCAGAGTGACAGTTAGCACAGCCAAACCAACAGGACTGATCCATACAGTATTCCCCATGGGGTTTCCAAACAATCCCAAGCTCAGGGCAGTGACACATGGCAATAAGGGAGGGAAGAGGAAAGAAATTCAAGAGAGGAACAGGAAAACCAGTAGCTCTTGGCTGAGGTTCATGTTTGGGTGCATAGCCATGGGAATGGGAGTTTTGGATGCTGGAAGCTGTTGGAAAAGTGTTCCTGCACTGGAAGAACTCAAAAGTGAATGGACAGGATGTAGGGATAGGAAAACGCATGTGGCAGACACAAGCCCAGCTGCAAAGGCTCATTCCCTGGTATTCCCAGCATGAGGACTCCATGAAATCTGGTCTGGCTGAGCACAGAAGTGTCCAGCCTGGATACAGCCCTGAAGAGCTGTTTAAAATCCTCAGTTTTGAAGGCAAGAGTAAGATGTCCACACACAGTGCTGGTGGCCAGGGCTCAAGAAGCTGCTGAGAAGTGACTCCCTGATTTCCAGAAACCTGGGATCAAAGAGAATAAAAATAGAAGGGTGGAATCTGGATCCCGTGGAGAGAAGAGCTCTAGGAATTGCTCTGCCTTGAAAAGGAGAAGGTGATGAGCAGCAAAAAGAATTTCTGCAGCTTCTTATGTGATGATAAATTGATCTACAAGGATCTAATTCCACATGAGTCATAGGAAGCATTGGATAGGGCTTGGAGCAACCTGGTCTAGTGGAAGGTGTCCCTGCCCATGGCAGGGGGTGGAACTGGATAGAGTTTAAGGTCTCTACAGTCCAAACCATTCCATGATTCCATGACTCATCCTCCTCCCCCTAAAGCCTCACCCCGCAGCACTTACATCCCAGCTCACAGAAAGCACAACAAAAAGATGCTCCCCAGTGTGGGGAAAACCAAGAATGGCCACAGGGAGCACTGCTACCACTGGAAGCTGCCAGAGGGAGAGAACTGGAAATCAAGGGGAGAGGTGAAACTGAAAGAGAAATGAAAACGTTGGCAAGTCCAGGAGGGGAGGAAAGGCTGGTGTTGTCCTCATCCTCCTTGTACTGAGGGAGACCTCCCAGAAACACAGGCCAATGTGGTCAGAGCTGGGCCCTGGAGACCCCAGAGAGCCTGTTCTCAGCACACCCAGCCGACAGCCGGACGCCTTCGGAAGGAAAAGGCTGGCGGGACGTGGAGCAGCTCTGGATCAGGGGTGAGCAGCATGGCCAGGGAGCAGAGGCCTGACCTTAGAGCCACTACAGAGGAAACAGAAGCAAAATGTGCTGCTTGCCTGGGCTGTGGGTGCACAAAGAGCAGATATCCTGCCACCCCCCGGGGCCAAGCGCCGACTCAGCAGGTCCTGCACTGCTGCCCTGGGCTGGAGCTGCTCCACTTCCTCCCCTCACACAATCTGCAGCCCCGGCACAAATGCATTTTGTGACTGGGAGGCTGTTCTGGCACCTTCCAGAAACAACAGCGCAGAGGAAGAGCCTTTCCACAAAGAGGATCTATTCTGGTGCCACAGGAACTAGGAGCAACGTGGGAGAGAGAGAAGGGAACTGTACGAAACGGCTGAAAACATGAAATGTTTTAAAAGGTTTCTTGTTGTTTCTTATCTTGGTGGGGAAGCAGGGGCTGAGTGCCTCGGACTGAAACCCCTTTGATTGTTCCACATTTGGAGCTCATCTGTGAGCTCCCCAGAGCAGTGGGTATGGGCACACGTGGCAGTCAGAGACAGGCTGGGCTGTCCCTCACCCAGCTCCCTCCTCCTCCTCACCTACCCCTTCCCAACTCAACCCCAGAATAAAGAGGTCCACGATTTGGCTTAATTCCATGGAGATACTTATGACATGGAAAAGCAGGTGATTGCACTCCGAGGACCACCAAGGCAAGTGAAGGAAGGGAATGAGGGCTGCAAGGACTTGGGCGCTCGAGGAACCAAACCAGGCAGAGGAGTCACTGACCCCACAGCATCCAGAGGCACTGGAGCAGGGAGAGGCATTGCAGGGCAGTTTTGGGCCAGTGTGGTCCCACAGGAAGGACCTCTCTCAGACCCAGTGACCCCTCCAAGAGCAAAGACCCTTCTGCAGAAGTTCCTCTCAGGCACGGTGAGAGGCTATGGAAACCCCTTGGGGCTGCAGCCTGCTCCCTGGGCAGGTCAGCACAGCCAGGGCCTCTCTCCCGGGAGCCACACTCGGAGCAAGGATGGGAATTGAGGGGAGGAAGTTTACGCGGACGTTTCCTGGCCGGTCGTGCTCCCTCGGCCCTCCTTCCTCCCAGAAGATAACTCCAGCCCTGCAGAGCAGAGCCATTAGCTCAGCCCTTCTCCTCCAGCCCCGGGAAGCAAACACAGAGGCAAACACAGAGCGTTTGTGTGGCGTGACGCCATCCTGCTGGACACGGAGCGCTCCGAGGGACGGGAGTCATGGCGAAGGAATGCAGAGCCCCGGTCACTGCAGGGTCTCTCTTCCACAGAGGTGCTGTGTGTGTGTGGGGGCTGCACCCCTGATGTGCTGGGGGAAGCTGTGCTGATCCCCACGCTGCCAGGGGAGGGCAGAGGGAATCCCCTCCATCCATACAGAAGCTAAGCCCAAGGGGTCACTTCCTGACCTCCAGCAGCTTCTCTTCCCCAACTGGAACAAGAGCAACTCCAGCCTCCCTAGGAGGGGCCTCTCGGACAAGCTTGTGTCAACACTGGGAAGCCAACACCTTCCTGTTGGCAGGTCAACACTCTGTTTACAGACCCCCACACGCTCCTCAGCAGCCTCTGCCCAACCCTGCTGGGTCTCTGCTCTGGGCTCCCAGGGGGCAGCAAGACATGGACCTTTACAGGAACAGAGCTTAACCACAGGAAAGGGAACACACTCTCCCTGCTGCACTCACAGCACTGTGTGCCTGACTCCAAGCTTTTTTAGCTGCTCTGTGTCCTGCCTTTCCAACCCAACCCTTCCAACCAGGGCACTCCCGGCCCAGCCTGACTGACCAGCAGCTCTGATATTTCACAGCTCGCTGGCAGAAGCTCTTTGCTGGCCAGCAAACATCTGGGACTGCTCATATCCCTCCTCCTGGAATCCTCTTCACGATTTTTAGTGCAGTCTCCCTGTTTGTAGCCTCAGTTTGCACCATCTCCTGAATAAACCTGACCTTCCATCTCACAACCCTGTAACCCGCCCAACATCGGACGCTGCTGGATGCCAGAGGTGGCCTGATAAAAGCAGCCAGTTCTCAGCAGCACAAGAGCCAAGATAACCCAGACAAGTGTAAAAGCTGACAGTGAGCTCTGAAGGAAGCTCAAGATGATGGAGGAAAGGAGGGAGAACATCCATAACCATTGCTGGGACAGGAACAGGCAGGGAGGGACAGCTGTGCCCAGGGCTGGCTCCTCTCCCCCCTCCCGATCACCAACTTCCCAAGGAGCAGAC
>NW_008650116.1:4323-13927 GCF_000695815.1 Acanthisitta chloris | reverse complement strand
AGGGGACGGCTGGACAGCTTTGCTGCCAGCCCCTTCCAGAGCTAACCCGGGGCCTGATGCTTCAGATAAGCCTTTCCTCCTTTGTGGGGATTTCTGCAGGACAAACATCTCCGCCAGCCTCGTGACCGGGTTTGGGGTCAGGCATTGTGTCCCACCCCGGCAGCTGACAGCCGCCTCGGGCAGCCAGAGAGAGCTCAGCCTGTCCTGAGTGCAGCCTCCAGGCTCTGCACAGAAACACTCTGCCTCAGCCCGAATAGAAAGCGATTCTTGAAAGTGCTCTTTGTTCCCCTGAAAAACCCAGGCTGGCATTCAGGCTCGGGGTCTCACTCAAAGGACTTCGGAGCTAAGTGTCAGAATTCAGAGTGAAGGCTGGAAAGTTGGACTATTTCCTCGTGTCAGGGAAAGCACAGGGAAGGGAAAAAAAACCCACACCCTGCTTAAAAACTTCACGTAGGTTTGCAAAGCCACAAGTCATTAAGCACAGAACAAGGCACCAGTTCTGTGGCACCACAGAAACTCCTGCTCTCCCCTGCTGACTCCGCACTTTGCCCGAAACCTTATTCCCAGCCCTGCAACTGTCCTGACTGGGAATGCTGGGACAGAGGCCTGTGAAAAGGCAGTGCATTAAGTTATTGTTAGGAAAAAAAAAACCAACCCAAAACCTGTTAATTTCAGCCCACGGTATTTGCAGGAGCAGAGAGATCAAGCCCAGCAAAAAGCCACTTTGTTTCAGTCCCTGAGGAGGCCAATTCAAACTGGAGCAGAAGGAAAAGTTAAACTCCTAACAGCCTCTGAACACTCCCAATCCCTTACAAAATCAATTCCTGAAGCAACACCTCTATGTGTGTGTTCCTTTTCATTATTATTTTGGTTGAAAGCAAAAAGCTGAGGGTCAGCAGCACAAACCACATCGCAGGGAAGCTGTGTTTGTTCTACCCAGCCCAGGCAGGTCGGGGTGTGAGGCCTTAAGGTTTTACAGGCTGCCTGGATTTCCCGTCCTGTGAATCCAGAACCTTAATCCCACCAGAAGGAGCGCTGGAAGCAGCATTTTATGCAACAAATCTATGTTTCACTTGCTGCTGGAGGGACAAAAAGAGCTGGTGTTCCAGCATGGAGCAAGCCATGCACTGGGCCAGCACCTCTGCTGCTGTCTGTGCATCCATACAGCATGGACACCCACGCAGAACAGCTCCCACCTGTCCTGGGCACACTGGAGGGGGAGGCTGGAGGAGGTGCTGAGCAATTTCTCTGCTGCAGCTAAATTAACTAGGTTCCCAGGCTCTGCAGAGGGCTTAGGGGGATGTCAAGCAGCATCAGCACTGACCTGTGAACAAAGCGCATTCTTGTGGATCTTCTTGTAAATAAGAGCTGGGCAGATGAAACAAATGAGGCTTCCCATGGTGGCACCTGTCAGGCCTAGGACTGTTTCCACTGGGAAAGAAGAGGAGCAGTCAGCAAAGGTCCTTGCCAGGAGCACCAGAGCAGCAGCACAGGACGACTGCTGGAGGCCCCTGGCAGAATGGGGTATGAGCCTGGTCACCCCAGCCAGGACAGCAGAGAGAGCAGCCAGGGATTGTCCCAGCTCCTCACTCACCATTGGGGATCATGATGCCTCCCACCATGGTTCCAAACACAACAGCCAACGTCAGGGCCTTGAACCGGAGGGGCGGCATGTAACCCCCGGCAGCGAAGGTGCCATCCTTCTGCTGGGAGAGGGGAGAAGGAATTTAGCTCCTGGATCACAGCCCCCAGGCCCTCAGCAATCCCCCAGTCCCACCGCAATCCCCCCAGCAGACCCCAGAGCTCCATCACCCCCACACTCTGCTCTCCACAGAGGTGAATACTGGGGCACAGTCAGACAGGGCTGAGCAGTTTGAATGTGCATTTGAACCTCCAAAATGGGGTCACAGCTGCTGTTTCCAGCCCACCCCAGGTGTGCAGCACACAGCTGTGCCCCAGTCTCTGTGTAGTGCTGCAGTCCCTGACCTCAGAGAGCAGCCCAAGGCCAAGGGCAGGAGGAAGGAGCAGAGGTGAGCAGGGAGGAGGGAGAACAGTCACAGAGGAAAGAGCTCTGGCTTTGCTAGGGAGAGGTGTCCCCCAACACCCCCATAAGGAGGGCCATTCCCACTGTGCTATACCACAGGAACCTCCAACTGGGAGGAGGATACCCCAGGGAGATGGCAGGGGAGGATGGGTGCTGCTGGGGAGCTGCTGGAAGATTTCCAGAGGCTCTGCTTGCCATCCCACCCCATCCCCACACTCTGAGTGGGAGGTGTGGAAGGCAGAAGCCCCAGCATGACTGGGGTCTCCACTCTGTTGCTTGCACAGATGGGAGAGGAAGGCAAAGTGACACCTTCAGAGCCCCAAGAGCCACGAGCTGAGCCCAGGCGAGATCCCAAGTGTTCCCAGCGCTTCCTCCTCTGCACCCTCTGGCTCCCACCGGCTGCCTGCCCCCATCCTCGGGCCCTCCCGACGTGAGAACAGAGCTGGGGGCTCCTCACAGGCAGAAGTGGCAGGATTTAGAGCTATAAATTGCTGGAGTTTTATTTCCTGCCCTAAGAGGTTTCTATTTATGCAGATACACAAAGGCCTCAGAACATTCCCACAATCTCTTACTGTGATGTGCTGAATCCCCTCGGCGCACTCCGCGCTGCACAATGCACAGAGGAGAGCACACCACTGCCACAAGGGACCCACAGTCTCCAGCACACAGACCAGCTACAGTCACAAAGGCTGGCTGAGAGCTGGGCCTGGGAAAGGTGGTTATGTGGGAGAGGGACGTAGCCCACCCCTCGCTCCAGGACAGCACCGTGGCCCAGGAGGTGCTGGAGCAAGGGGATACCTAAACCAGGAGGGGACAGGGCTGCTGGGGGCTGGGACAAAGGGGCTGGGACAGAGGATCAGAGCAAGAATGAGCAGGCACACATGGAAGCAGGAAGAAATGAGGCTGGGCTGGGCCCCGAGGCCAGGAACAGGAGCTTGAGCTCAGTGCAAAGGGAGATTGAATTGGCCAGCAAGAGGACAGCAGCTGGAGCAGCAGGAAGTGAGGAAGCTCTGCTGCTTCCAAAGGCACATTTCTCCCTTTTTCTGAGGGGGAGAACCATCTCAGCTCTGAGCTAACACATCTGTGCCAGACATGGAATCCCCAGTGGAGCAGGGAGCAGCAGCCATGAGATGTGGGTTTCACACTGGGAACTCCTCCTGCCCATGGAATTCCTCTGCAGAGGGGTCACAAGTCTCAGGGATTAACCATGCTGCAGAGCAGGATTTAGAGACAGCCACAGGCCCATGCTGCACTGTCAGCACACCCCAGGCATGAGGATTTTATGGGAGCTGAGGGTTTGTCCCACTGGGTAGCAAGTACATGCCACATGCTGCTGCCACTGGAGTCTCATGGAACCACGGCAGGTTTGGAGCCCACTCAGAGGCCAAAAAGTCACATAAACCCTTCAAAAAGCAAGTTTCACACCAGGGCAGCCCAGGGAGCTTACCTGCTGCTCAAAGAGCAGAGTGTTGAGTGCCTGTCTGCAGGGCAGGATCATCATGGGGAACCCCACTGCCACTGACATCATGAATCCCACTCGGATCATCTCCGTCACCAGGTTGGAAGGGAAGTTCATGAGGACATTCCCAGCGATGGCTTCGGTGTAGCTCACGTAGCCAAAGAATCCCACCTGGGGAGGGAGCAGGTGGGTTGGACTCCAAAGCACCTTCACACCTGCTCCTTATAGGAGGGGAGCAACCAAGGGGGAGTGTGGGGTCAACTCCACAGGCAACCTGACAGCAGCCCCAGCACCCCAAAAGCTGATGGTTAATGAAGAGTGGGACTCCCTAAGAGAAAGTTTCTGATGAAATATGGGAGGGTTTAAACAAGACTGTCCCTCTCCAACAGAGGGGCTGTCACAATACCCACAGCAGCCTGGCTCCTCTCTCCTCAGGAATTAACTCAGTTTGATTGGCTGCTGCCTTATGAGGCAGAACGTCCTTCACAACAGACTGAAGAAAGCTCTCCAGAACACTGGGCAGCATCCCCAGCTCCAGGCTGGGCCCAGGAAGAGCCTCCACCCAAGGAAACATGGAAAATCTGGACTCTCAAATGCTGCACAGTTGGGTTCATCACCTCCCACCCCACTCTGCTCCCAGCACGATGACTTATCTGTCAAAGTAAATACAGATAAGTAGAAACCATCCCCAGATGAAGAGAAATCCTCAGCCCTGTGGCCCCTGCAGACTCCTGGCAAGGGAGGAGAAGGGGAAGTTCTCACCATGATGTAAAAGGTGGTGACCACATTCAGGGAAGAAGCAAATATGGAGCTCATGATTTTGACAGAAGGCTCATCCAAGCTGTCATAGGTAGGCAACACCTGACTGTAGGAAAGGATAAATCACTTAAGGAAAAAAGAGAGGAAAAACCCCAATCCCATCTCCTTCTCTGCCTCAGCCCAGCAGTAACGAATCCCTGACACCTTCCCCCTCCGGAGCATAAACACTGCTGCTATTCCACAATTTATACTGCTGATGCCAAGAGATTTCAGAACACTCATAACTTTTAAGTGTTGCAAAAATATTGCTGCTCTCCCCACCCCACCACGTGGAGCCAAACGTGTGATGTAAACACGGAGGTTGGGAGAGGCTGCTCGGCATGAATGACCGTTTGTTCCCCGTGGCCCCGGGCCAGGCTCAGCCACCGAGATTATTGTTCTTGGAGCTCTCCGTGCTGATAATTAAAGCAACACAGTGTTTACAGAGGAAAAGCAGGAAGGAGGCTGCAGCATCCCACTGTCTAAAGGAAAAGTCAAACAAACCAAAGGCAACGCAGCCTGGCCCACTTCAGCTCGGATCACAGAAAGCCAGGAGAGCCGATTCCAGGGATTTGGGATATTTACAGCCTTGGAGAGCCTGTGGAATGTTCCTTTTGACATCAGGTGCATATCTTAACAACTCATTAACCTCTTGTTACTTTCATTCAAGTGGCTACATCCTGGGCTGTTACTGAAGGAGCTCTCGGGAGAAGGAGGGGAACATGTAGGAGGTGGGAAGGGTATCCCCAGCTCCAGTGGGCTTAAAGCCATTCCCAGAAAGTGTATCAGGCCGAGGCCAAGCAGGAAGATCCTTAAACCTTAGTCCCTAAATGTCAAATGGGTCTGCACAAAAGAGGATGAGCACCTTCAGGACAGTGCCAGGGCTGCAGTCACCAGCAGGGAGAAAGACCTGCCTCCTGGAAGTGTCTCCACTGGGATTCCTCCCTGGGAGTAAGGAGACCAGCTTCCCAAGGAGATACACACACACTGGTCCAGACCAAACCACTGCCCTGCATTTCCAGCTTGCAGGGAAATGGGGCTGGGTACTGGGCCCATAAGGAATAATGGACTTGTTAACAAGGTAAAGCTGTGAGAGTACACAATTCCCTTTGCCAGTTCTGATAGAGACATTAAACAGTAAGACTGGAGTGTGCAGGGGTAGGATCTGAGCTGCCAAGAGAGCCAGAAAGTAGAAAATGATGATTTGGATCTTGGAGTGGTGTAAACACAGCAGTGTGAGCACATTTTATCTGTCACATTCACTGGCTCTTGGCATGAGACCTGTTTGCTGGAACTACAGGGGGGAAGCCCAGCCCTGCCAGGCTTCCAGAGGAGGATGGTCCTTCCCATGTCCAGGGCTGGAATTACACTGTCTAGAGCTGGCTTAGTTCTGGCCAGGCACATTTCACTCACTTCCCATTTGGTGCAGCCTGGAATGCTGTTGGAAACATGGAATAGTCTGGTCTGCTCTCACCTTCTTCCCCATGTCAATGGAAACCATCACTAAAACCAGGGAACTGGAAATGTGGAATAGCCTGGTCTGCCCTCACTTTCCAGTGCCACTAAAACCATGGAACTGGAAATGCAGGAACAACGCTCCAAAAACAACAGATGTGAGATCATCTGAGTGTTCTCAGGGTAGTTTGGGGGAGCAGAGAGCAGCCACCAGTGTTCCCTGCCCTGGGGTGGCACAGCCCCACTACCTTTCCTAGGACTAAATCATTCCCCTCAAGCACCAGGGGAATTTCACCCCAGAAGCTCTGTGTGCCACACTGAGGATCTGTTTGGCCCAGTTGCTCTCATGTTGCTCCAGTACAATAACTCCAGGTGAAACCTAACTCCCTCCCTGTCCCAGGAACAAAAGGGTCACAACAGACCCAGGTTGAACTTCAGTGAGCTGTGAAATGCTCTGATTAAACTAAAACAGCAAACCAGATGGTATCTGCTCCTTGCAGATCCTCCTGACCCTCTGACCCTCTGCAGGGACAAGTGCCAGGGGAGGGAACAGCAGGTACTTACGACTGACAGGCAAAAGACATTCCAAAGATGGGGATGCAACGGAAAATGCCTTCCCAGCGCGTGTAGCTCACTCGCTGCAGCCACTGCCCACTGAAGAGCCCATGCTTGAAGGAGGACAGCACAACCTGCAGCCAAGAGACACAGCAGGGGTGAAGATCCAGCCCCAAACAGCTTCCTGGCAGCAGCAATGCAAGGCTGGGATAAAGGCAGTGTGTGGCACCTCTGCCAGGAGCAGCTCATGCTGCCCACCACAGCCCTGTCTCCAGGAGGAAAATTCCTCAGCTCCCCATCCCACCCACAAGCTTCCAGCAAGCTCTAAGGGCCTCCCTTGAGGATCCCAGGGGGTTATTTTAAAGGATCTGTGACACCCCCCCTTTGTCTGATACCATCACAGCACAATTTCTGACTCAGGAAAGAAAAACTTCTTTAAAAATCACAGAATCACAAGATCATTTAGGGTGAAAAAGAGCTCCAGAGATCATCGAGTACAACCTGTGACCCATCAGCACCTTGTCAACTAGATCAGAGCACATCTAGACATTCTTTGAACACCTCCAGGGATGGTGATTCCATCACCTCCCTGGGCAGCCCCATCCAATGCCTGACAACCCTTCCCCCATGGATTAGGAGCACTGAGGATTGCAAGACATGATTAAAGTCCAGAGAATCCTCCCCACATCTTCCACCCTTTGATTCCAAGTCCAGCACCCTAGATTAGAAGACGCCAAACAAGCAGAATAAACCACAGCTCCATTTGTGGGCTACTAGTGGTTGTGCCACCACAGTCCCCACGTGTGGAACCACCCACAGACCCACTGCCTGTTCCTGCAGCCTCCACCTCCCACCTCAGGAGCATAGGCACCTAGATCCCTCATTATTCCCAGCACTAATCATCAGGAAGGACACTTTAAACTCCAGGCCTGAAGCTGCAGCTGTCCCAGGGGGAACACTTGTGCAAACGCAACAGGCAAAGAGGATTCCTGGTGTCCATACCCACCACAAACATGAATACGGTGTAGAAGATGAGAGCCATGGCACTGAAGGACTGGATGGAGGCCATCATGTTCCTCTGCAGGCTCAGGGGAAGGACAATGCACAGGGAGACAGCAAAGAGAAGCACTATCCGGAAACTTCCCGACACCTGGAAAAGGGACCTGCATCAACATCTGGGGCAGGGAGGCCACTCCAAACATCCACCCAGTGAGCAAACCCTCACGTAGGTCATTTTTTCCAGAGTGAAAACCAACTGTAAAACATCAAATTCTGTGTCTGTAGGTGTTTGAAGATCCAAAGCTGAGCTGGACGTTCCCTGGGCTCTGTCTGTGATGAGCTGAGACAGTCACTGGGTGCCACTGTTGCTCTGCAGTGTGTGGCAGGTCCATCCAGAGGTGGGAGAAATTGGGAGGAGGGTTAAGTGCTAATCCAGCACAAGCTATTTAGGTATTTTCATGCAATTAACTAAACCCTAAACTTACTTGGGGAGAGAAGAGATTGAAGTCCTGAAAACTCCGATCCAGAAAATTAATCAAAAGCCTCACACTGGTGTTTATTATGGCAGAACACTGGGAAAGGCTTGGAAATATTTAATACCTAATTTGGCTGAGGCCTCAGTGCATCATTTTTAACTTCACAGGCCCTTTAATCAGAGCTTAGGAGCATCAGGCAGGGCAGATAACAGCTCCAGAAATCCTTTTGCTTCCCAAAAGTCCTTTTGCTTCCCTGCACAGCTCTGTGCCTTCTCTGAGGAGCAACTCCTGCCTCCAGGCATCCTGAGCCAGCACCAGCCTCATCACACGGCTGAGGGGGCAGGAACACAGTGACTGTGGCCACCGAAACAACAAGGGACAGGCAAAACCACCTCTTGGAAAAGAGGGGCAGAGCTGAGGCAAAGGAACTGCCTGTCATTACCCTCAGGGGCAGGAATTAAGGCAGGAAACATCATCTCCCCCAGGAATCTGCTCCAAGGGACCAAGTTCCTTTGATGGAAATGCCTCACTGGAGTTTTACACAGCTGATTGTTCCCCATATGTTTGGGCTTCCAGGAATTCCCTGAGGTTGGCTTCTCCACACACCAAGCTCTCCCTGAGGGCACCCCACATTGCCCGTGGGGTGCTGAGCACACTGCAAGGCAGGAGCTGTGCTGTATCCAAGGAACACAGGGCCCAGGGCAGCTGTGGGAGCACTGCCTGCCCTGCAGGGTGAAGGACTCACCTGGAAGCCGAGCAGCCGCGCAAAGAAGTTGGAGCCCAAATCGCCGATGACAACGTAGAAGGCAATGCAAGTGCCCAACATCAGCCCAATCATGCTGCAAACACACAGCAGGACACATTAGGAGGAGCACACTTCCATGCTTCCAAACCTTGGGAAGGGCAGGACACTCCTCCAGCACTCAATCCCAGCAATACCACCCCCAGGGAACCTCCAGCCACACCAAACACCTTGAAGGTGCAGCTCTGCTAACCTGTGTGTGAGTTTAACTGCAGTTTGGAGCCATAGCCAGAAAAGTACCCCAAAAACTAATCTTGGGGATGGCAAAACCTCCTTCAATTCCTGGAAAAACCTTTAGAGGAATCAGCACAAGGCTCTCCAAGCTCCATGCCCTTCAGGAAGGCTGTCACAAACATCTCAACATCCAATGGGCTCTCCAAGGTCTCTCCACACTTTAATGACAGGATTGTCCATGAACTCCTTCTCCTCCCACTCCTGGACCACTTTCCCTCCCAGTTCCAATTATAGAACACCCCTGTAGCAATTAACAGCCACTGCTTGCAGGGACAAGTGACATCTGAGGAATATTCTGTGTATTTTTAGTGCTGAGCAGGGGTTTGCAGCTGGGAAGAGAGAAAGGGCCAGCACCACTGCCTGGCCTGGGATCAAGATGCCTGGAAAAGAATCCCTGCTGGAAAAAGCAGAGCTGTGAGGGTGTCCCATCACCTGAGACCTGTGGGGAGCTTCTACTGCACTAGGGACATCAGAGGAACTGAAATAGAGACAGGATTGCTCCTCAAGGCAGCAGAGAGGGTAGGACCAGATCCATGGATCCAAAGAACTAAACGCTCTCCCTCCCACTCACTCATGGCACTCTCAGCAGGGATATAAACCCTGGAAAACAGCCACAAGTGACATGCCTGGAATTTCACAGCAGAGCAAGAGACAAGCTCATCCTCAGTTTATGTGTTCCCACTGCCTGACAAGTGCTCCCATCTCCACTTGGGAATGGGTGGGATACACTGAAGGTGACACCTGTGAGCTTAGGAGATCTCACTCAGGCTCCTGTCAAATTC
>NW_008650116.1:0-4294 GCF_000695815.1 Acanthisitta chloris | reverse complement strand
TGGGCCCAGAGGAAGCAGGAGGGGAAGGAGGGAGAGTGCAATGAGGCTCAGAGCAGGATTTACACCACAGAAACCCAAACTGTTCACACCTTGAATAACTAGCAAATTTACCTTGTTTCCACCAGCATTTTTCCTGCTTTTCCATAGGCATGAAATGCTGGCATAAAAAGGAAAAAATGTGGAAGTCAGTCAAAGAAAGGTTCAGAATGAGGCAGAGCTCAGTGCAAACAATACCAGTGACAAGCAGGGACCCAGCACTGGGGTTTTGGGGCTGTTTCCCTCACCCTCCCACTTTCTTTTCCAGCCATTCCCTGTGGAAACTGGAAGCCACATAAGACAGGAACAAAGCTGAGGGAAAGCCAGCAAGCAGGTTCTTTTTTTTCCCCTTAAACCCGAAGTGGTGTGAAGCAGCAGCCACACATGGCAGCCATTAAGGGAAACGGGAGGGAAAATGTGCCTGTGCAGGATTGTGTGTGGCAAAAGTTAAAGTGCTGCAAAATTCCAGTCCAATTCCCCTCTTTATTTTTATCCTCCCCTCAAACTGGGCTCCCTGACACTGCTGGCTGGGAGAGCTGAGCTGGTGCCCAGAACGTTCAATCCCATTCCCAGAATACCCAGTGCTCCCAACCCACACCAAAGGGCTGTGCTGCCAAGGCTCTGCTTTCCCCCCCTCCTGTCCTTGGGTTGGAGCAGAAAATGCTCAGAAGTCCTTAAATTGTTGTGTTTTCTCTTAAAAAGAAAAAGCCAAGAAAACCCTGCTACTATTTTTAGGCCTTACTGGGCAGAGTGGGATTGGAGAGCACAAACACAGACCACAGTGCCCCAATCTGCCAGTGAGGTCCAGCATGGCCCCAACCACACTGGAGTCCCCTTTGCCTTCCCTCATCCCCAGCCCAGCATTCCTGGAAGCCACCAGCAAACCAACTCCAACCCTTTCTGGAAGCTTCTTCTGCTATTTTAAATATTAACTCCAGCTCTTGATTTCCTTGGACTCTGCTTGAGCTAAACATTCAGGAAACCATTTGTCCTGCCACAGAATGAGCAAACAGCAGGGTAGGGACCCATAGGGACCCACAGCCTGGAGCAGGGATGTGGGGGAGCACCCAAAATAGCCCCTGGATTGGTGACAGGGTACTGGGACAGCTGCCACAAGGCACAGTGCCCAGGCACAGGGAGCGGCTGCTCCGCTCCGACATCTCTTGGGATCTCACAGCCATCAGGGAAAGGCTACAGCCCTAGGGGGGTCAGTGCCAGAGGCAAAGGGTCTGGGAGGAAAAGGAGGAGCCAGGAAGGGGCAAACATCCCTCCTGGAATGGGTCACGAAGGGGTTGAGCTTCAGGAGGAATGGTGTGGCACAGCTCTGTCCTTCTAGTACGCACAGGCAGGAGCCTCCGGACACGGGCACAGCCACGGGGGATGCTGGAAACAGCCCAACTCCTGGGAAATTTGGGAGTGATGTGCAATGAGGACAAGGCTCCAATGCCATGGCAGGTGTCCCACCTGGGCACACTGGGAAAATTGGATCTTTGATCTCCTCAGGAGGTGACAACTGTAAAATAAACAGCACAGTGGAATCGCTGGAGTGGGAATATCTGGATGCCCAGATTGGGCAGAGCTGAGCCTGGCCAGGAATCACAGAAGCCTTTTAAACCGTTTTACTCAGACAGAGCTTCAGCCCTTTAGAGGAAAGGGTCAAGCTGCCCTCCAGGTACTGGCCCCCAGGAGCTGACTCCCAGAGAACTGCTCCTCAGGGAACTGCCCCTCAGATGCTGCTGCTCCCCAAGAGCTGCCACAGGTCCAGTGTCCAGCCAGGCCCTGCCCATCCTCAGGGCAGCTGGAAAGGGAGGAATTCACACATGTCCTGGTTAAAAACCATCTGGGAACTGCAGCTCTCTTCCCTCCACACCCACACCTCTGCCCGAGGCCCTTCCCCTCCATGCAGCTGTGACAGTGACAAGACACCCCCGAGGTGGGGACAGTCCCTGCCCTGGGGCTGGCAGGCTCCAGCCCTGCCCTTGGCGCTGGAGCCATCGCTCCCGGTGTTCCTCCGGAAGGCACTGCCTGCCTGAAGGGAATGTGCACAACCTTCCCCCACGGCTCAGCACTGCCAAACCTCCCCCAGCACAGCCTGGGGACTGCCAGCAGTGCCTGCAGATGTCCCCATGCCCAGCCCGCGGGGACAAAGGGGATCTGTGTGAGTTGCCGGCCCAGGAGCATTGGGATGCGGCACGGGAGAGCTCCCGGGGGCTCTCCCTGCCGGTGGCACCTCTGCCAGGGCACAGGCACTGATGCCAGGAGGAAGCAGAGCAGCATTCCCGGCTCCCTGTGTGTTCTAGCCCCTTGGCTGGGGGCTGCAGAGGATCCCTTCCTCCCGGGAGTCGCTCCAAGGTGCTGGGACTCTGTGTGCTCCGGGAAGCAGCACACAGAGGATGTGAGGAGAGCTGGGCTGAGGCTCTGGGGGCTCCCCCTTCCCCCTGGCACCACCACAGCCTCCCAGGCCACGGAGCTGCTCCACCCTACCCATCCAAGTATGTGCATCTTGGGCACTCTGAGGGTAGAGCAAACCCATCTGTCAGTAGCTGCTGCGGCCCCTGGACCAGGCAGTGCCAGGCAGCTCCCTTCTCCCCAAAAATAAGGGAAAACAAGGAAAAGATGTCTTTTCTTGCTGTTTCAGGAGACATAAATACCTAAATACCTCCTGCTGTCCCAATCCAAAGGGATCCAAAGGGATTCTGACTCTCAGAATGAAGAGGGTGGCTGAGCTCTGCCCAAACCCATCCAGAGACCTTCCAGCTGTTTTTACTTTCTCATCCCCTTGGAACCCTGCGCTGTTTCCTCTCTGCTGAGCCCCAGAGGAGTTCCAGCTGGGATCCAGGCACTCAGCTCTGTGCCAGCTCCTGCCTGGCAGGACCTGCTGTCCCAGCAGTGCTGGTGGGAGTTGTGCCCAGACCCATCACTCATCCCAGAGCCACAGCTAACTCATCCCAGACAGCTCCTGGGAGCTGGGACTTGGATCAGGCAGTGCTGCACCTCCTCCCCTGCCTTGCGGAGTCAAAACAGCTCAGCATCACGAACTGGCATCAGGAGCAGGACCAGCCCCTTGTGCTGGCCCGGGGGGAGAGGCTGAGAGAAGATGAGGGAAATTGGAACTGCAGCAAGGAAAGCTTTGCTGTTCCTACACCTCCAGTGTGGAAGTGTAAATCCAGAGCCCAAAGTCACACTGGACAGGATAAAACCCCAGGAAAGGGCCCTGGGGGGAGGTCTCACCCAGGCCTGGGTAGGTCCTGCGCTTGCTGAGGTTTGCTGACTTCACCAAGAACATGCAGGACTGATGAGTCATCCAGGAGCAGAAGATGAGCAGCAGAGCCCCCAGCAGGATCCCACACTGGAAGGGAGCAGACAGCAAAGAGAGCAGCAGGAGATGAGGGTCAGACCCCACACACAGCCCTCCCTCAGCCTCCCACACATGTTCCAGCCACACCGTTCCCTGCCCAGGGAGTTCTCTCCACTACATATCAGCTGGGAGGAACCTGCAGGCTCCATATCACTGCCTCTACAGCCCAAGGGCACTGGGAACACACACATCTGTGTCCCACAGCTCCAGCTGCACCAGTTTCTCTGGGAAATCGATTTAAGCAGTGGACTGGGAGCACAACTCCCACCCTGGTGGGCTCAGGGGCACAAACAGATCCTGAGGAACCATCTTGAATATAAAGCTCTTTGTTAACAAGTATCTGACACACCACACTCTTCCCCAGCTCCTGGCTGTGTCCTGCTGCCTCACTGCTCACAGGCGTGAGAACCACAGGCCACTTTTTGAGCAGGTGACTTGGAACAGCCCCAAATCCCCATCCAGGTGCTCTTTTCCTGCTGTGTTAAGAGGCCATGGGATGGAGACAGGACCCAGGGAAGGACTGTAGGGACACAGTAGGTGTTTGCAAACACCGCCAAGTCAATTAATGTTTACCATATGGATAAACTCTTCCATTTAAGTTTCCCAAGAAGGGCAGAAACGACCAGCCGGGACCTCGGGGCAAGGGAAAACAGTTTGGTGCAGAAACCATGAGCTGGAGGCTAATAAAAACACAGATTGGTACAAGAGATGTTGATCTCGGACTCCCTGTGCTAATACTCCTCTGCCAAATGCTGAACCCCCAGACCGGAGAGAGGGGGACACAGCTGCCCTCTGACCCCCTCCCCGCGCCGAGGACCTCGCTGGAACTCTGGGCTGACACAGGCGGGACCGACACTCCCTCCCCATCCCGGGGGGACCCCGCTAGGACCCTCGTACCCG
>NW_008650115.1:2698-3179 GCF_000695815.1 Acanthisitta chloris | reverse complement strand
CACAGGGGTGAGCTCCCTACCTGCATGCCGGGGGGCGGAGGGTCCCTGCGGACGAGCAGGGAGAGCTCCTGGGCGCTGGAGAGCAGGGCAGTGACAGCCTCCTGGTGCGTGGCATGGCGCAGGTCCCTGCCGTTCACCTCCAGGATCCTGTCCCCCACGCGCAGCCCGCTGCGAGCCGCCAGCCCCCGCGCCAGCACCTGCGGGAGGGCAAGAGTTAATGGTGCTGCAGGGCCTGGGCATGACACCACACGGGTGTTCTGACTCCTCTCTCACTCCTCTGACTTTCCTCTCCCTTTCCTTTCCCTTTCGTTTTCCTCTCCTTGTCTTCTCCATCTACTCTCCCTCTCCTCTCCCTTTCCTATTCCTCTCCTCTTTCTCTCTCTGTCTTCTCCCTCTCCTCTTCCTGTCCCTATTATATTCCTCTCCTCCTCTCCCTCTCCTTCTCCTCTTCTTTCCCTCTCCCTCTCCTCTTTCCTCTTCT
>NW_008650115.1:760-2623 GCF_000695815.1 Acanthisitta chloris | reverse complement strand
CTCTGCCCTCCCTCTCTTCTCTTCCTCTCCTCTCCATCTCCTTTCCCTCTTTCTCTCTCCCCTCCATCTTCTCTCTCCTCTCCTCGTCCTTCTCTCTTCTCTTCTCTTCTCCCCTCCCCTCTCCTCTCTTCTCTTCCTCTTTTCTCCCTCCCCTTCTCCTTCTCTCCCTCTCCTCCACTCTTCCAAAGTTCACCAAGATGTGACATGTGTGGGACCACTGGCCAAGAACAAATGGGATTTGCTTTCAAGTGTCGTTCCGTGTGTTATTCTCACATCCCCAGTTTAACCTGGACCAATCCTGTGGCAGCTTTGCCATTGTTTTGTCTGTGCCTGTAACCAGGACTGAGCACCAGGACAACTCAGGTGGAGGTTGGTCTCTTCTCCCAGGCAACCAGCAGCAGGACAAGAGGGCACAGACTCAAGCTCTACCAGGGGAGGGTTAGGTTGGATATCAGGAAGAGATTTTTTCCAGAGAGTGATCAGACATTGGAATGTGCTGCCCAGGGAGGTGGTGGATTCACCATCCCTGGAGGTTTTGTAGGTGAGACTGGATGTGGCACTGAGTGCCATGGGCTAGTGACCACGGTAGGGTTGGACTTGATGATCTTGGAGGTCTCTTCCAACCTGGTTGATTCTAGGATTCTGTGATCTATGAACTCCAGTCCTCACCCAGTGCTCTACAGAGGATTCCTGGGAGCTACACAGACTCACCCAAACCTCTGTTCCTGGGAAAACACAGGAATCAGTCAGGAGATTCTCCCTCTCCTGACTGAGCACCTGGGCAAGGTGGGTGGGAAAGGGTTACTGTGGCTTTAGGAAGAGCAAGTCCTGCCCCACTGACCTGCTGAAGAGCTGCCAGAGGAACAGTGAGCATGGGCAGGAAAGGATCCGGCAGGAATCCCTCCTGGAATGCCAAACAGCCAAGGGCTGAACGCTCACTTGCAGCCACAGGTGTCAAAGCAGACAGACTCGGCATCTCCAAGGGGCAAGAGATGTTGGAATACAGAAAGGGATGGGAAGGAATTTCCCTCCACCATCCCTGGTGCAGGAGGATGCAGAAGGGATGGGCAGGGACGTCCTCTCCACCATCCCTAGCCCAAGGAGTGTGGATTTGTGGGACTGGGAGGGAATGGGATGCAGCTAGTGCCTGTCCCTACACAGCATCAGCTGATGCCACCACTGGAACAGGACTGTGGGGTGGGAGGACACCACTGAGTGCAGCAGAGTGTCCCTGGGTGTCCCTGCAGCCACACACTCATCCCACCAGATCTGTCTCACTGCTGCAGCATCTTCCCAGGGCTCATTAAAGCCAACACGAGCTCAGCACCTTCTACAGCGAACAGGGTCACTCCAAAGGGTTCAGCATGAATTCCACAGCTCTGATGTGCCCTTAGATGGCTCCAGCAGCAGTACATCCAGCACAACCCTCACACATCCCTCTCCAACCCCTCCTAAATCGATCCTGTGCTTCTGGACTGGCACCAAAATCCTTTCTTTCGCCCCAGTAACGCACAGCCAGGGCTGGGCAGCTCTCCTGCCACTCTACCTTGGAGATGAAGACTCCTGGCTCATGGATCCCAAAGGGGTGGCTGGAATGGTCACTGCCTCCAACGATGCTGAGGCCCAGGGGACCACCTGCTTTCACCAGGTGAATCTCCTGGAGGGAACAAGAAGCAGAGACAAAGGGAATGAGGGAGAGCACAAACCCTGAAAAACACAGAGTCAGGAGTGTCTGGCATGGGGGGCACAGGGTGAACACCCAGGGGACATGGGGGTTCCCAAGTGGGACTGTTCAGCATAGGAGGGATTTTGGACAAGGGCCTGGAGGGACAGGACACAGGGAATGGCTTCCCACTGCCAGAG
>NW_008650115.1:457-684 GCF_000695815.1 Acanthisitta chloris | reverse complement strand
TGTGGCTGCTCCATCCCTGGGAGTGTTCCAGGCCAGGTTGGATGGGGCTTGGAGCCACCTGGGCTGGTGGGAGGTGTCCATGTCCAGGGCAGGGGATGGGACTCAGTGTTTTTTAAATGTTCTTCCCAGCCCAAACCGTTCCAGGATTGTGGAGCCTCTCTCCATGGATCCAGGCTGGGAGAGCAGGGGGTGTTCAGCCTGGAGAAGCTCCAGGGAGACCTTAGAGC
>NW_008650115.1:0-323 GCF_000695815.1 Acanthisitta chloris | reverse complement strand
AGGGGCTGGGATGGAATTCCCAGAGCAGCTGTGGCTGCTCCATCCCTGGGAGTGTTCCAGGCCAGGTTGGATGAGGTTGGAGCCACCTGGGCTGGAGGAAGATGTCCATACCCAGGGCAGGGGTGGCACTAGATGGTCTGTCAGGACCCTCCAACCCAACCCTTCCCATGCTGACCCCGCACTGGCTCATGCCCAGTGCCACCCCAACTCCCCGCGCGCGCCACAGACACTCACCTCGATGGGGTACTGCTGGTCGGTGGTGCTGGGGAGGTCCCCGCGTGGCTCCGGGGGCCCCTCGGGGGTGGTGGTGGTGGTGGTGGTGA
>NW_008650114.1:3102-38654 GCF_000695815.1 Acanthisitta chloris | reverse complement strand
TGTATTTATAGGTGTATATATTCCTGAATAAAAAACTTATCTTTGCATACCGATGAGTTACATCTGCTCCTCCAAATATTTGTTCAGCTGAATCTCTAGTCTGTGAATGTTCATGGTAACCAATTAGGCAAGTCAATAAAACCCAACCAAGTGAGATTACAGAAGGAGCTGACATGGTAACTCTTAGGAAATGGGAAACTTCTCTTTCATCCCCTGAATGTCCTCAACAATTTCTTGATGTACCTGTGGGTTACAGATCAGGTCTGATCCCAGACCGAAGGGAATCAGTGTGATGTTTCTCTAGTGCACTCAGGGAGATATGGATTGGGATTGCACACTCCCAAAGCCTCTCCTTAAACAAATAATTTTTTCCTATGGACCAAGACAGGAAACAAAAAAATAACCCTCTTGTGATTTATTTGGTCATGGTGACAGAGCAGCCCTCCTGAAGTTCATGTTTTGAAGCAATATACCTTGGGAACCGTCAAATACCTTAGCCACAAGATTTTTTTCCCCCTCCATTTATACTAAGGCATCCACATTTTCTCTTGCTCAAGCAGAAAAAATTAATTGTCTTCCCTTACAATAATACACATTCATCTTTTTTTTCCGCTCAATTGCACAAGTTAAAATCTCAGTAGAATATTTCATTATTTATAGCATTAACTATCATCCCAAATGTCAGAAGCAGTATTTAGGTACTCAATGTCTCAGTAATTCTTGTGTAGAAATGCTGTGTGCACACATGTGGGAACTCTTTTGGAGGAATTATTTCCTATTCCAAGTAATAAGACTTTCTAACAGGCTAAAAACAAACCCCACAGTGACCAAGGAGGGTAAGGCATGACCTGTTGGTACAGATATTAAGTGGTGTTACCTTTTCAGGAACGACACTCTTGCCATCCCACGCGTAGCCTCTCTTTGTGAAGTAATTCACCGTGGCAAATTCAATGAGTGCAGAGAACACGAAGGCATAGCACACTGCTATAAACCAATCCATGGCGGTGGCATAGGCCACCTTGGGGAGCGAGTTCCTCGCGCTGATGCTCAGAGTAGTCATTGTCAGGACAGTTGTCACTCCTGCAAAGCAAAGAGTTTCAGTGTCTTCAGAGCAGCAGCTCTATTTTGTGCTTCACTTGTCAATGTGACAATAGATGGGAAAGCCTTGTCTACACCTCTGATTCTGAGAAACTCTCCCACCTGAGTTCAGTTGTTAATTCAGGATATCAGATTTCAAGTTCTGTGGAAGTTGCAGGATCTTCAAAATATTTTATGTCTTTAGTCTTAGACATTGTTGTAGTAAACTAATATTTTAAAAGTTGAAATGGAAATAATAATGTGAGTTTTGAACTGGATACTACTTTATATTTCCTGGTATTTGGAGAATCGTCACTGTTCTTTATTCATACCCTGCAAATTGTCCTAGAGATGTAACAACTTAGCATCTTTAGTTCTTTCTCACAACAGTTCCAAGATAGCAGGAAAACTAAAAACCTTGTTGTTTCATTCATCTTATTTGGGACATGCTCCTTCAGAGGTATACTCAAGTGCACTAAGATTTGTGGGTTACTGCATTTATTTGAATTGATGTTTTTACAGATTTCTGTCCCTTTATTCATTGACATCCTGAAAGCAGCAAAGATTTAACGTAGGAACAGTGACAACGTAAATTGTATTTCTGATGTTAGAGCTTCTCATTGCTGAACCTTTCCCCTTACCTGGCCACAGGCAGCAAGCACTGAACTCACTCTGCTTGCAGCTGCTTGACAAAATGAATCTCCAAATGCAGGGTAGACATTTACATCAAATCACATGTCCACAAGTTACCTTGACAACTGCACTGTCATGTATTGAATGCGTCTGGCGAGTTCATCTCTGCTGCACTGAGTGTTAGTGAAAATGAGCAGTGGTCTAAAATAGGCCAAATAATGAACAACGTATTTACGTGCTAGTGTGAAGAGCTTGAATTATTAGTGCCTAATGAGGAAGCAGTTTCTCTTCCCTGAGAGACAACCTAATCTTGTCTTTGACTCATTACTTGTGAGCTTATGTTTCTCTTACATAGTAGTAAAACAGGATTTATAGCTTCTGTTATCTGTAATACTAAGTGGACTGAAAGACTTAAGTTGCGCTTCTGTATATATCTGCATTCATGCAAAATGTTCTGCAACTTTGTTTCTCTGCCATTATGAAATGCAAAAGCTATCTTGATACAGAATGATGCAGTAAACACTAGGCTATTTACTAAATAGCTGTCTTCTAAAAGAAAAACTTTGAGAAATGTGTGGGTTCTTAAGCCTGTGCAGATAGCAGTTTGAACATTGTGCAGTATTATATATTATTCATTGTGAGACTAGCAAATTCTGTTCTTCATCTAGTGACAATGAAGTACAGCATTTCAAACTGATGATCAGACATTTCTTTTTAAATGGCATGTGCAAAAAGAAGTAAAATAGTTACAATTTCAATAGCTTTGACTACAGAGGTCCATAAAAGTCCCTAGTAGAGCAGTTGTCAGTGAAGGTGATGATAAAAATTCCAAATTAATTTTAGTTGCTAGTCTAAACAATGTTATGTAAATCAAATTTAATTATACTGTGGTCTAAACCATTCTTCTGTAAACACACATCTGTATACCAACAGAAAGCCTTTGCCTGGTTCATGAGGTCTAAGGCTATGCAAGTTGTGATTGATTTCCAGAGGCATTGGGAAACTAAAGCACAGCTGTGAAGAGAGTCAGAAAAGGTAAATAAAAATAGCTCTTGTACACCAAGAGTTTCAGAGGCTGAATTTCTCCAAAGAGACTGTTTGGCTTTGCTATGTCCAGCATAAATGGGTAAATTTGCTCCAGCAAATCCGAAGGGCCCATAGCACCCTGTCCTTGCTGTACCCTGAGGCAGGCAAACGGGTTTAAAAGCCAGTTTGGCTGTGTCTTCCTCCACCCCCTCCTGCTAAAGGTGTTCAGGTGTCCTGTCTGAGTATCACCAAAGAGACTAGGCCACATAGCAGAAATCTCAGGTTCTAGTTTTCCTAAATGAAGATTTGTTACATCTGTTTGGTTTCCTTTTTTCAAAAATATGTACGTGAGTTGGATTAATAGCTCCAAAGATTATGCAAGTTATTTGTTTCTAATTTTAAGACCAGCATTTGCAAGCAGTGGCTAAACTCTGGGGACCAGCTGGATAAACTGGGAGTCCTTCAGACTGCCTCCTCACTGCATCCACTGAGTGCATCTACTCACCACTGTAAGCACAACAAATCGTGGCTGAGCAGGAGGCCTTTAGCAGCAGCCTGCAACAGGGATTAACAAAATTTTTAAGATAAGAATTTTCAAAGGGCATAAAGATATCAAATGATCAATACCCACTGACTTTCGATAATCTCATCATGACTGTCATTGTCTTGTCAGAAATGTTTTAATCATGTTCTGATTGTTCTGGAAAATTCAAATGCTTATCAACTACCTGAGGTGTTTTCGGGTCTCTTTTTACTATCAGTTTAAAAGTTTGGACCTACATCTTCACAAAGAAATGTGTTAACTCTTGTGTCCTGCACTATGTCCAGGCTCATGCTGTTCTCCAGTATCATGTTACACATAACTAGTTCTACTATAAAATTTCTTAAACCTATTTGCCTCCTGATTGCCAGGGGGTTTACAGTTTTGCTTACCAAATACAGTTCTTGCTGGAACAGATTCTCTGTTAAGCCAGAAGGACACCTGTGACAGTATCACTGTCATGATGCATGGCAGATAAGTCTGGATGACAAAGTAACCAATCTTCCTCTTCAAATGAAAATGTGTAGTCATAACAACGTATTCCCCTAAAACCAAGAAAAACAGGAACATTAAAGCTATTATAAATAGACAAGTTAGAGAGCTTTATAGGAAATATTTTTTTTATTATATTCACCCCTACTATAAAAAAAAGTCCTCAGATCAAACTGGGTCAGCTCTGAAGAAAACATTTAATAAACCTACTTCTGAAGTTCCACTAATAATACAAAACTAGACAGTTCTGAGAAATGCTAATTAAATTTACATATTTTCATCTCTGCTGAGTAGTGAATCAAAGTCTGCAATAAGTGGTGGCTGTTTAGAGCTCCTCTGAAAGGTCTTTTTCCAGTAGAAGATGGAAAGCCACCAGAGTATATTCATGTGATCACCACCACAGGCTCCCAGAAGTGTTTCAATTGGGCCAACCTCGAGGTGTAGCACTTGATGTGACTGTGCCTGCATTGCCACTGTTGTACTCTGAAGATTAAGTGTCCCTGTTCTGCTAATTTACTACTTTAGTAAATTATTATTCTCTCCTGAAGTAAATGGCTAATGCAAGTATAACACAACATTTTCATTAGCACTACTGTTTTGGGTGCTACAGAGCCTTATGAACAGCATCTGCTAATTGCAATGGAAAGGAATCACATATTTAAATGCATTTTATGAATACATTTAATATATAACATATAAATTGTTTAATCTCTCAATGTATGAATATGTGTCATACTCTAAACCTTTCTTGCCAGGGCAGAGCAAATAATGCTCATTTTCAGGTCACTATTTACATCATTGAAAATGGATTTTGCAAACCAGTCTATTCTCAAAAGATTGAAAACCCTATTGGGACTTTTTTTTTTTTTTTGAGCAGATTGATTCTCGTTATTATGCAATAAACATCATCTTTGGAATGAAACAAGTAGACGTAAATGAATGGAAACTTCTGTCTACATTAGAGATGACATGTGAAATTACTGTAGTTCTATTTTAAAATGTAGGCAGCTGGAAAGAGAAAGCTGCTCTTGTACAGGAAAAGCTTAAACTGGATTGAAAAACTATGTCTAGACATCGGCTGCTTATGCACTGAGCATGTCAAACACCCATTTTGTTAATGCAGAGTCTAGAAGAACATTCATTTGAACAATCTTGCTCAACATATAACCCCGAGGAAAACTTATTTGTAAGATGTGACAATACTCCTGGTATGTTTCAATATAAAAGACAGTGGCAAAGGTGGGGGAAGACAATACATTTTAAATTAAGAGGTAAAGCAAAGGATGTACAAGAAATTTTTTCAAAACTAGGAGTGGCAGAGGTAGCACAATGGGCATTATTACCTGAATTTTATTCACCTTTCTTTAACTTTCAGTGAAACAACCTTCCTCTCCTCCGTACCAGAGATTATGATCTTATGAAGGGTGCCAGTCTTGGCTAGGAGAGCCAATAATTTAATTTTATCTACTAAAATATGACGTGGGAAGCTATTTTAATGCAATCAGATATAGAATGCTCACAGTGGTATGTCAGAATTAATTCAGTGATTGTAGATGGCAAGCTAAGAATACAGAGTGAACACCCCACTGTACTCTGAAGCTTTATTTAGCTGCTTAAATTATCAAAGTATTTTTAACCTCTGGAAAATGAGAACAAGATCCAAAGCATAAAGGCAATTAAAAAGACAGGGATTACTCTCATCTGTTAAGCACTGCAGCAGGTCTGAGCTAGAAATCAGCTAAAGGTAATGCTATGAGGGGTGAATTAGGCAAAGCAGAGGCCTAGGATAACACCTTACAGCTCAGTTACAAGGCTAAAACACCCTCTTAAGTCTCTAAAGTACCAGTTGCAGTCATTTATTAGAAGACAGATCTTTGAGGAGATTGATTGAAATGACTGCAGGACACAAAAACACTCCAGTTATTTACTGCATCTTTAGCTTTCCATATCTTACGACTTTCTTTAATTACAAAGCATATCCACATTCATGGCAGCTGCTTTTCATTCTCTAACTTTCCAACAATTCCCCTGTAATGCTATTTTGAAAGCATTGTAATACAGCCATAAAATTCCCTACAAGCTAAAATTTCAAAGAGCTCTTGAGCAAAACATTGCCTATATTCACAGTGTCTGGTTGCTAGGCTTTCACAAAGTGTAGCTTATGCATATTATATGCTTTTATCTCTTATCTCATCCAAAAAAAGTGAGAAAGAAAGGTATTTCTTAGCTTCGTTGTAACTCCCAAAGTCTTCTCCAAATATTGTGCAGATAAATCTGGTTTCCATTTTACTTATTCCATGAGGTTTAAATTGGTTTGTCATATTACACAATATGAAGCATTAAAAAGTGGTCACACAAGTCCTGCATCTATATTAACCTAATATTTTCAATATCTGTCCACATTTGAGTATTTCCAGAGCTCTGGAAGGGTTTGTGCCTGTGCTCATTGCTTCTGTAGTCACAGTTTTTAACCACCCCTTAATTCTACAGCATATCACAATAATTGAGTCAAATGTGCAGGTACTACAAACTAACCTGGGTCCTTAGATGAAAAGAGTTGATAATTCAATAATGTTACTTTAAAGCTATTACCCAGAGCTTTGTAAAGTGTTTGTAATAAACTAAATTTATGAGGTCAGCACCTAAAATTAATGTGTACCACATCAGACATGGGGTTTGAGGTGGGGACTGAGTTTTAGCTGTAACAATACTGTCTCTATCACTGTAGGTGAGAAGTAAGGCTTTCCTTGCCATTAATTTAAAACAAAGTATTACTTATGGCATATAACTTAGCAAAAAAACCTCTTAAGAACATCCTCTAGGCAGATTTACAGAACATCAGAAAAAAACAGACCATTGTGAGTATAAATCCTGATGATTCTTTTCTGATGAAAGCAACATTCTCAAGGTGGCAAAATAATTCTATGCAAATAGAAACTTGCATGAGCCCTTTAAGCATTTGTTAAGATGCTTATGAAAAGGATCATTTTAAACTCTTTCTGAGTCAGTAAGAATCAGTAGCTGGCGAGTGACAGAAATTTTACATACAAATAAAAACTGCATGACTCTGCTTAAGCACAACAGCAGCAGCAGTAATTATTATTTTTACGTCTGTAGTGCCTGCATGTTCCATTGCCAGCATAGATGGATAAACTATAGCATAAAAAAGTTTTAGACTTCCAAGACTTTCTTGTCATTAAAAAATCAGTATTAGTAGTTACCCTGTTCTATATCCAGAAACAAGAATAGCAGGTGGCCTACTAGCCAAGGGAGAAATTAAAGAAGAAATAGATAAATAAAAGGACTTTATCAATCCACCGAATTATTTAATAGCTTTGAGAATGTATAGAATATCCCAGCTACACCCAACTCCTTGGCAGATAAGTATTGTTGTTCCAGACAACAATAAATATAATCTTAAAACTGCCCAAGGTGTTGTACAGTCCTCCAATGATCCCCAGAATCAGCTGCAATAGCTTCACTTTCTGGCCTATTAAAGGTGCTGAGAACTCTTAAGCAAAGATTGTCTTCAATTCCTTTTGTCTTTTTATATGATGAGTCATCACCCACGACTCTGAAAGTAGGGAGGAATTTCAGACTTTTCATTACATGTCATATCTTAAACCAGGGATGATGAGAGGACAAAGATGTGCTAGAAGATTCTGTTGAGACTAGTTGCCCACCTATCTCAGTAGGGAGAAAAGGGATTATTAACCACTTCTGATCCTCACCATTATTTTGGGGAAGGGAAAGCATTTTCCTCTCCAAAGCAAATCAAGAAGAGTTTTTCTTTGAGACACTGAATGTGCAAGCACTAAATACATTTCTTCCACCATTGTATATTATTATCAGGTAGTGACTAAGGAGGATTCTAAGTTTGGTACTAAAAAGATTCTGTAATGGGATTATTTTTAGTCTTGATAACCATTGCCTTTATTTCTTTATACTATTTTTCAGCATCTAGAAAATAACATCTTCATTTCAGCACATTTTATATATTCACTCTACTGTATTTAACTTCATGGACAGACATGGTAAAGAGCTTCTTCAGGTAGAAAAAGAAGGCAAAATTCAAACCTTTGAAATAGCATAGGCCAAACAAATTTTTTGTTTCTTTCTTCATAGAAATCCATGAAGAAATTTTGCACTTATGTTTCAGTTCTGTTTGAAAATTTCTTACCTGCCTTTCTTAAGAATTTATAGGGTGCTTCTCTCCTAGCTGTCTAATTACCCTGAACCGTATCTGATATTATCTATTTGGTTTAGACACTTTCCCAAGCTTATGAGTCTTTTCTGATTATCCTGTGGCATTACAATGCAAGCAGCAGGCAGGGAGTTGGTGATGAGTGCAGAGGGCAGCCCTGCAGGCTGCTGAGGGCTCTCTGAGCCAGCAGCTTCAGAGCAGAAAGTGCAAAGAGCCAAGATCCCTGCAGCTCCCCACAAATCCCATTGACTTTTCAGTGAAGGGCAACTGGGGTAAATTACTGGCTGCACAAAAGTCAAGGGCTACACTTCTGGCTGTGGCCAGGCCAAGAGTTCTCCCCTTTCCTTTTCACATGCCTGATGCATTCGTCTGTGCTCCGTAATGAGAACAGGGAATCCATGGGAGCAGTTGTGTTGATATTGTTCTTACGCAAAGTCTTTATTACTACCATCCCACCTCTTTTCTGATTACATTAACTGAACAGACGCTTCCAAGCAGTAACCTAGAAACTTGTCTGTGAGAGATTTTCTTGGCTCAATAGAGCATATGAATATTATTTTGGCAAGCTAAATAAAAAATTCGGGCACAAATTACAGTTCACCTTAAAGTGACTCACTTTCCCTTTAATGTTCATTGACTTTATCAATAACACATTAGAAAATTTGGTTTATGTGTAGGTATAAGCGTACTTCTCTAAGTCACAATGTTGGGTGCATTCAAAGCAACACAACTACTGCTCCTAAAGCAGTGCTGCTTTTGGTCCATTGAATGGTCAATCTGGGCAGCACAGCTCTTGTTCATGCCCAATGCTCAGTTTCTTACTGCATTTAGGTCTTCATGCCCCTTCCAAATTCTTAGAAAATAAATTTTTAAAATTACATCTTGAAACAAACACTGCAAATTGAAAAACAAGGGGTTTAGCCACTACAAGGTTGCAGGTATATCACACAATAAATGTCAGCTATATTTCTGTATCTCATTAATAATTTTGGAGTTAAAGCTGGTGTTAGCATTAAGCTAAATCCTGTTTGGATGTTCCAAATGCTTTTTTAATTTGATGACATTGTTTTTTTCATTCTCTAAATACCTCCTTAAAAAAATATATGCTTGCTTTTAGCAACTTCACTGCCTCCAGGAATATGATCTTTGAGGATTCATATTCTTAAAATATTTTATCAGCTTATGTAGTAAGTAGATAACACGATAAGGATATAAGGAGTGCTCCTTTATAATGTAAATTACTGTTTTTTTCTGGCTAGATCTGACTCTGTAGGAAGCTTTTTAATTGTTCAAATATTTTAACCACCAGGTGTAGTAGGAAAATAATCCCTGGATACATTATCTTTTCAGAGTCATGTTTTCCTAATCTGAAGCTCATATATTGCAATTTACCTCTCTCACTCTTATATATTTGTATGTTTTTATTCTGCTCTAAATTATATTTTTGGCAGTTAAACATGACCCTTCCCAAAAAACTTTTTTCACAGACCTGTACTGGACTGCACAATTCCAGAGTCCACAGTTTGTCCAAGCAGATCATACTGGTTCAATCGAGAGCCGTCTTCAGCCACAACCACTGACCGTGCTGGTTCCCGTGTCCATTCATACACAACCTCTGCTCTGGTATAAGCATCTAAATTAAAAGAAATACATTGCATTTCAGCTTTGAACCTTGTGTTGCCTTCTGGCTTTATCAGAACAGTTTTAAGCAGTAGTTTGAATATTAAATTCTCCTTAATTATCTGTGGAAACACACAACTTGCTTGCTGGAATTTATCTATGGGAAATACAACTGATTTTACAGATCTATCCATATGATGATTACATAAATATCTGCTGTAGGGCTGGACTAAGGTTGGTATAAAAATATTTCTCTCTTACCTAATTCCTACTTATGTAAATGTACCAGAGGTGAGAGTGAGATGTGGAATTTCATGTGCATGCAAGGACTCAACCCTTTGTCTACTTTTTAACTGCTGTCAGGAAGGACAAAACCCAGACTTTTCAGGTTTTCATAGTGTGATGTGTTGTCTTGGCCACTCAAAGACAGTAAGCCCTTCTCAGGGTGGCTTCAGTGACCTTCGCATCCTCAGCCTGGCTACAGCTCTCCATGTGGTTATCCCTCTGTCGTGCTATCCTTGCTGTAAAACAGGCCTAGCAGACAGTTCTGAGGCTGCCTAGGCTAGAGTGAGTTTAAATCACGATTACTGTATCTTTTTTTTTTCTTTAGTCATTTCTGAGAAATCCTCAAAGTCAATTGAGTCTAGATTAAAGCAAAAGTAAAACACTGTTGGCTCTCCAAATCTCAGCAGCCTGGTATGTTACATAGGCAATTTGGCAGCATATTATCTATGCCATCGAGGGGATTTGTGCTGTTATTTATCTTATTTCAGGAATCAAGCAATATATTTTAGTCTTAGTCCCGCAGTAAAATTCTTCTGTCTTTTTGTGTAGCCTGGAGTCTGGCAGCTCTCCCTCTGAGTAGTTAGGGTGGGAGTTAGCTGACTACATAGAGGCATCTAGTGTAATTCTTTACAACTAAGAGCATCCAAAGACATGTATGGGACTGAATGTGTGATCAGAACCTATATCAAGTTCGCACCCACCAAAAGCAGTTGGGAGCCAGGAGGGATATCTTAGGGATCCAAAATGACAGTAGAATCTTACCTACAAGATGAGATTTCCCCCTTTTTGAGACTGGCAAGCAGAAAAGGCAAGGGAGGAATCTGATTCACTTGACCTCATTTGTGAGTTAGCAGTTTTATCTTATCAATGGAAGAGATAACAGTCAGTAATTGAAGAGGTGGTGTTGGATGTAGTGCACTGGGTAATTAATTGCATGGCATTTGATTCTGCATTATTGAAGCTGAAGGGTGCTTTTATGCTCAGACTTCATATTCCCCAAGCACTGTAACATATCTTGGAATATGTTTTTGGAATCAATGGTAAATGCAAATCTATATCTAAATAATTCTGACTTGAAAAATAATGGCAGCAGTAAATACAGGAATTGAGTTGCTAATCTAGTCACATAAAGAGAGAGTGGCAATAACACTATTAATTTTCAAGCATTTGTTCTGGACTATGAAAGCTGCTTGGAAGAGAGATGACTGATTTTCTGAGCTGCTGAGAACCACTGGATTGGGTTAGAAGGGAGGGAGTACACTCATCAGTGCTGGAATGACCTTGCCCTGCCCTCTAACTGCCAGATTTTGGTACTCTATCCAGCTTCCACCCTCAGCTTCCAATTCAGATGGCGTAAGCAGCAATGCAGCCTTTTGCTCCCGTCACTGCTGGTGGGCATCTGCCTTTCTGATTTTGTTTTGCCAGCATATGGCATTTTGTTGTTCCAGAATTTCTTTAGCATTTGTCACATTGAATTTACACTGGAATAACCTCTAGCTTAAGCTGCTCTATGGCAAATCACTTTAGCCTTGGAGCTGGATCAAACGTCTATTGGCCTCTACAGCATGGGCAGAGTGCATAGGAGACGTGCAACTCCTTCCATGTGAGGCCTTTTGGAATCCAGCTCCAACAAGTGATAAGTAACAGTGGAGGATGCAAAAAAACTCTCATCCAATTTAATCCAAAACAAACAGAACTAGGAAACTCTACCTTAGGGAGCTACTAAGCGTAATATTGTAGTCTGCACTAAAAGCATGGCTTTTGTGACAATTAAATGCACTTTTCAGTAAATTTTCCAGTCCATTAAGATGATGGGTATTAATTCTTTTAGTCGTTTGACAGAAATGTCCCAAATGTAGTTAAATATAATTCTTCCTTTAAAAGTGGCAATTAAATATAAGAACTCTTCTTTTTCTATGTACAACAGTGAGCCCCATTTTGCTATCTTGCCTGGGCCTGCCCATTTGCCCTATGGGAGATATTTGTATTTCTATCAATAACTAAATATTGATAGAAATATTGTAAAACCTGATAATTATGACATATAATCTGAATAGAAGAAGGGGAAAGGTCCAGCTTTAAGGACTGTTTTGGACAGTGAATTCCTCATGCACTGTCTGCAGTAAAACCATGTTACAGAAGGAACTCCTTCCCATGAGGATCCCAGACTAGGAGCTTGCCTGAATTTTGTAGGGGAATGCAAGTTTTCTTCAAAATGCCTTGATTTTGTCTCACGATCCTTCCTAGTATTTGGAGTTACTTGTTTTTCTAGGCCCTGTTTAGGACAGTTGCCATGATAGTCAGTTCATGTTCAAAAGAAAAAAAAAAGGAAAATTCCTGTAAAACATGACAGACCACAGCTGCACTCTGAGCTTACAGCGTCAGTTATTGCCTCTGGCTGCAGTGTAAGAAGTGATCTTTCCATCAGAAATAGTACAGATTTATTTTTTTTTTCAATTCAGAAAATTATGTATATTAATATCTTTTTTTTTAAAAGATAGAAAAGAAACTAAACTAGATACAAAAGATATGCAGACACAAGTGCATGTCTTTCTGCTGTCTTGTTTTTACCTTGTGGTCTGGTTCTGGACTTGTATGTAAATCCATATTATCTACCCCTTTACATTAGTCATTTCTGCAAATCTTAGTCATTTATTTGAGGCAAAATCCTTAGTAATCTGGAAAGCTGTGCACTCTGTGAACCAGGAGTACATTAATCTGGGACACAGTGGGCAAGAAAGAACTCAGTGTAGGAAAAGAAGGGGAAATATTGTTCATACTAGGGAGTGTCTGGTGTTCAGGTTGTGGCTCAGTGATGCACAGATGTGAAAGGTGTCATCGGGTCTATAAAATTCAGTCTAGTAGTTCACATTTGTTCAACAACTGTTCATGGTTTAACTTGTCATTAGCATATTTAATGCACGATTAGCCACCTCCCCAGCCCCAGCCTGAATTCCTCCCGGGCACTTTAATGTGCCTATCCAAGGGTATTCGATCCTGTGACCACTCCCGATCTGCACAGATCTCCTGGTATTAATCTCCTGTTATTAAGAACCCACTGCAGCTATTTGCCCTGCTATTAGCTTCTCCCCCACCCCATGCTGTTTCACAAAAGATTTGGAAAGATTTATTGGAAATGCTGTAAGAGAACTTAACATTCAAGGAGTCAACTATTCTTGTTAGTTACGCTCCAAGGTTATATGAGCTTTTTGTTCTCCAAGTCTTATCTAGGAGGCTAGCAGCTCTTTAAAGACAAAACATCACTCCTGTCTCATGGTAAACATAGAGCTATTCAGCCCAAGTAAATTATTGCCCTGTCGGGTACCATGTGAAGAATGAATTGGGTGCTCTGTTTGTTGGCTTCTAAAATTGATCAAGCCACTAAGTACCCATTATCAGTGAAACGACACATTTCTGTTAGAAAAAAGTAGCCATTGAAGAAACAATTTGTACACTATTACACCTTCCATAAGTTTTACCTTCCTTGTGTTGAATCAACTAGGATAAATCAACTCTTCACTTTGTTGGGTTTTTTACTGAAAAAGTTGAAGGGGCACTATATTTAATTTTTACAAATATAATGTTTAGTTAACTCTCAGGTTGGTTTCTATTCAAACTGAAGTTTTGGTGGAAATTCTCAACTGACAAAAAGCTCTGTCAGTTACTGCATTGATTTCAATTACTCTACATTTTGTTCAGTATGTTCTCTGATCTGAGGTTACATGCTGCAATTGTAGGAGTCTATTTGGAGATTTCTGCGATTTTTTTCACTTCCAGAAGTTTTGCACGCGTGTAATATGATTATTTTATAATCCCAGGAAAAATTTTGTTCTAATCATACCGAGACTATGGAAGCAAAAATGTTTTCACCTAAACCAATTCAGTTCTCCATGGTGTGTATTACTTTTCTCTAACATTCATTTTGGGTCTTAACAAAATAAAGCAATTTATAAGATTAATATTTCCAACGTGACAAACTACTTTTCTAGATGTTTAGAGCACTGTCATTTTTGTCATTTGTGAATGTCCAGGCATGACACTGTAGGATATTTCAGACACATAAAATGTTCACTATATTAAATACAAATATACATATATAAGAATAAAAATACAACCCTGACAAAAAGTGAAAAATACACAAGATTAAAACCTTGAGGTTTTCTTAGTTGCAAAATACTCTTTTTAAAAGTGTCCTAAAAAGGGAGAAACCTCAATTTAAAATAAACTTACAGCTTCCAAATTTCAAGGGGCAAGCATGTGCATCCATAGGAAAGTCTTCTAAATGCATTGGACATTCTGCTCTCACAGTCAATCTATAACGGATTAATGAGCAAAAGGACACATTTATTCTAGTTTCATAGAATTAGCAAATAGATTTCTATTAAGACACACAGAATAAGTATAGCATCGTAACTGTTATGTGATTAATTAGCATTTAGAACAGGGCCTGAGTTGTCTGGCTGGGAGTGCCAACAGGCATGTGCAGACACAGCAGTGCAACTGGCTCTGCCCCTCTGCCACACACTTCACAGTACATCAGAGACATGCTCAGACTTCTAACTTGGCGTGAGGATTAAAGTCTATTAGCAACTGAAATTGCTTCCTTGCCATCATCATAAAATTGGCCCAGTCTGGATGCTCAGACATTCGCTGAAATCATTTCATTGCTATCAGCTTGAGTGCAAACATGTTTCTCAATAAAAGCGATTAAATAAACTAGAAACAGTCACATACAACACATCAGCAAGGAATGAACAATAATACTTGAATACTAGGCAGAAGATTGCATTGAGGCACTTGCAAAGGTGAGGAAATAGAAATGGTTATGCTCAAAAAAAGAGACATATGTGAACAATGTGCTGCCAAGACAGTGTTCCTGTGGATTAAATCCCTAACAGCCAAGCATTTAGAAAGACAAGAAAAATTGACCTAGACCTGTGTAACTATCAGCCAAGCAGATTCTACTTTAGCCTAGGCAGTCCTGAAAGATGTTGCAGAATAAACTGAACATCCCAAAAGCCTGAAGACTTTGTTTTCTCCAAATACTTGTACTGATTAAAAAAACCCCAAACTTTAAAGTTGTTAAAAGAAAACTCAGTGTTCACCTATGTACCAAGCTATCCATCTTGGCTGGAAGTCAACTGAATTCCTTTATACCCTGTGTGATTCCATGGGAGACGTAAAGAAAGGATGTGCAGCTCTGTAGAGACAACATACCATTTTTTTCATTCTTTAATTTGTAGTCTTTCAATCCAGAATGTTTTCATGACTGTACCATAATTATTTCAAAAGCATTTATTTAACTCCTCTGACAACTGGATAGCTAAAGTTCAGTTATCCATGAAGAGAACAATATATTTCCAGTAAGAGTGGCTTCAGCATAAAAATAATTTTTCTCCTAACTTTCCAAATGCTTTAATCAATTGTTTTTCTTGTTATGAATGGAATAAGCAATGTCTATTTTTAGACTGTCACACTTTGTATTCCCAAGCACAAGAAATGCTAAGAATGGGTAATGAATTCTGTGTGCATCTGCCTGTTCTTAGAATCTGCCTTCTGTAAGACCCAAAGATTAAAGACCTTTGTACACAATCTAGGAGTACAGATTATATTAAACTTTCAGGCTGTATTATACTTGCTGATGGAATCCTTGAAAGCAATGCCAAATTAAGGTCCTCTGGAAACTGATGGACTTCTAAGACTATAAGAACCATTTTAAAATTGAGCACTAAGACACATCCAGGGACTGTATAAGGTATCACAGCAGGAGGAGTAAAAATAAACACTGCAAATGGCTTGGTGTGTCCATCATTCCACAACCTAGTGTGAAAAAAATTACTAAGCAGGAATCAAATTATGCTCAAAAAGGAACCTGCTTCCTGTCTGGAAAATAACCTTTCACAAGTTAAATTATCAAACTAAATGAAGGATATAATACTTTAGGGCTCACCTCATTGTGTATAGCAACGTCCCATCCTCTGTAATTCGTAATAGTTTATTTGGCATTGTCATGTTATGAGCCACTGACTTCTTTCCATTGTGGAAAAAGGTATCAGGTGTCCAAATTTTGCTGGCCATTAAATTATTTAACCGGAGAACAGTCATAGGTCCTTTGAATTTTAATCTCTCATCTTTCCAGCTCTGGCGGAAAAATACATCTATAGTGTATTCCTACATCAATTCAGAAAAAAAGGGAAACACTTATGATGCCACATTTTGCAAAATGAGAACTTGAAAAATATGTTCTTACCATTCCCTAGAAGCAAGATGACTACTAACAAAATTAATAATTATCAGAACATTTATTCTCTGTATTACTTACAGTGTACCTGCAGCTGGTTATTAAACAGTTGCAATATCATAACTGTATTGAACAGAACAAATGTTAGGAAGAATAGTATTTCAGAATACTGAGACACAATAGATTGAGATATAGTGGAAACAAAATAATTCAGCCTTTTCTCACTTCTCCTTCCATAAAACTACCATTTGTTGCTGCAGATGGGAGGTCAGTATGTGTGGCACAGGAAGGATGTGTCTTGGAATAAACAAGCCTGGTGAGACAGGATCTTACCACAGCTTTCTTGTCTAAGTGTCTCATTAGCAGAAACATGGGATGAACCTGCAATAAGTTCACAGTTCACTAAAATTATGTGGTCTGATTGCTGAGATGTGGACTAAATCACTGGACTACAGAGAGCTGAGGGCAGCTTTGGGCCAAGAGTTACAGTTTGATTACACAAGGACTGGGCCAATGGAGAAAAGAAGCAGTGGCTGACTCAGTGTACACGGGAGAATCAAAATAACCAACACTCACTACGAAAGAAATTAAGAGGGAGTGGGTGAAATTAGGATATTGGCATATTATATGTAAAATACAGATGTATATGGGGTGAAAATGTGAAAAACTTCTGTGGATGCAGTGCAGTATAGTATTTTCCCAAGAAAAAATTCCACTCTGCCATGAAAGTTCCATATGGAATTATCCTGCCCCTTCCATCCTTCACGGCTATAATATCATGTGACATGAAAAGCAGTTATCCAAACACGGTTCTAAATTACTCTGAATAATAATCTTTTAGCTGAGAAACTGAACCTTTGCTGAGATCTTCTGCCAATGGAGATGGCAAATCCTGAAATAGAAAAAATTCCATGTGTGAAGCCACACACAGCTATAAGGAAAAGAGGTGCCCTGATGAACATGTTGGTAAAGAGAAACATTCTGGATGGAGTGTGCAAAATCTCTCCCTTAGACTTGTGGTTTTCCTTTTAACAAACAGCAACACTCCAAACAGCGTAAACAACTGAGCTCCTTATTCCTTGTGCAACTATTAGCAAGAAAGAATGGAGATTCTTCCTGGTGGTGTGTTTTTCCTGCTTTCAGGGCCTGAAATGCTTGAATCAATTTCTTGTTGACATGGAAATGTTGTAGTTCCATAAAGTCTTCTTACTTTCGGTTAGTCTGGTTTGTTGGGTTTTTTTGATTTATTTACATCCCAGACCTGTGAATCATTTTGGTGCATACTTAATTGTACCTGTTTAATACATTTGTTTAATCACGTGCTCAGTGAACTGCTGAAGTCTGAATTTGTTCAGCTTCAGTGACAGCTGTTGTGCACTTATAACCAATTACCTGCTTCAGAGTTTTGCTGGGTCATGGCTTTATGTTGAATTGGGAGCAAAACCTTGTCCCAGGTGTGCACCAGAATAGGAGAGAAGGAGGTGTGAAAGACAGTAGCTCTCATTAAACTATTGGGTTTCCTCCATGTTTTACTAGCTCCAAAGAAAATTTCCTCCTACACACGTGGGAAAGGTAAAAGACATGCCCAGGAGGTGACATCATTTCAGTGTGCATGTAAGCCATTCCTTTTTCTCCTTCAGCTGCAAAGAAGGAGGTGAGTGGGAGGTGGTACAGGTTGAGAGAAGGGAGTCTGGTTCTTCACTTTCTACGAACACAAGGTTCTTATGCTGGAAAAGAACGAGGAGTCTGAGAGATTTGATAAGGGACCTGACAGCATAAGATCAAATTCAATTAAAAAGTAGCTGACAGGTCATGCCTGGCACAGAGTGAATCCCTCTGTATCCCAGGCCATTGCACCATATAGGATGAATTAATTTTGACTGAGATACCTCAGCTCTTCAGCTTTCACTACCCACTTTAGCATATATACTAATTGTCCTCAAATGAATCCTGACAGCTGATCTTTAAGCTTGAGTCATCAGATACTCTGATTATGGCTTTCTTCTACAAGAGGGGGCCATGCAGAACAAGAGAACAGAAGGATTTTCTCTAAACCATATACAATAGCAGTGGCCTATGTGCAAACATATGAGTGAGGAGAAATTCAGAATAAACTCTTCACAACGGAGAATCTTCATTCTGTAGAGTGCAGGTAAAAATAAGAGGATTTCTACCAGCATTTGCTATAAATTATATGGCATTGAATTTTTATAACATTCTGACTTAAACGTTCTCTGATTTACTCATCTACTCCCTGGACATTGTTTATTCACTGGGTAGACCACTCTGTGGTCTACACGACATGCTGTATAGGAAGGTAGGAATACAGATAATCATTCCTGAAAAGCTTACAGTACAGAAAAAGTGGGAATGAAGGTTTACGAGGAAAAAAATCTGCATTAATAAAAAAGTTAATTTAAAAATGCTTCTTATTCCAAACGATACACATCAAAAATTTCACAACAATGGCAGTTGTGTGAGAATAGTCAGGAATCTGCTGGTCAGCTCAATCCACCTTCTGAACATGCCTGAAAACCTGCAAAGTTCTACCAAAAAAAAAGATGATTTTATTTTCAAAAGTGCTTTTCTCCTGTTTAATTTATTCACAAGTATAAGAACAAGCCAAGACATTCTCTTTATAGAATAACAGGTTATGTCTATGCTGCTCTTAAAAGAGTGTATTGAGAGTGGGTAGAGACACCATGTACTCCCTGATATATCAACCTACTATCTATATAAGTGCCTCACTGGATTCCTGCAAACAGATGGTGTAGGTATGCCGATGTCTCAGTGTGGCTGTGGTTTCATAACACATGGCGTCAGCTGGAACCGCTCACTGCCACCTCCCAGCCCAGTCCTGGGCTCTGACAGCAGCACATCATCCCCTCACACTGCCAATCCAGCTGCTGTGCGGTGACCAAATCCCACCATCAGGTCTGTGCTTACTGCAAACCTGTAAATCTGGGGGAGCCCTCAAATGGTGGTGTCTACAACCAACCCACAACATGCACAGAGGACTTTGTTCTAAATGTTCGTTGAAATTAATGTAAATTTTATATTCTGGGAATCTCTTCATTTTATCTTTCTCTCTTCATCTCTGATTTCACACTTAGTTCCTTAAGCAGAAGAGTTAGCACGAGTAGGCTGCACACACATTATTTTTCACGGGAGGTGAGTAGGAGTTTTACACTAAATACTTTTCTGTGAATTCTTTAGTTTTCAAAACATATGAGCACCTGCCTCTGTGTTTCTTGGTCACACACTTTATTAGAAGACTGATTAATTCCTTCTCCTGTTTGGCAGAAAATCAGGAGCCAATGTGTTATGGGCTTTGAATTATTTTTGAGATTTTCTTTTTCTAGGTGTGATCCCTTAGACTACAGTAATTTATATACTGAATTATAGCTGAAGAATTTATTTTTTTTTCAAATACACTTATTTCAAATCCAAAAGTTGATTACTTTTGGCTTCTGCATTTTGTTCTTCTTTAAAACCCAAATCCCATACAAGTACCAGTTTGTCCTAGGAATGTCAAATTGGCTTTACCTTCTACTTAGTAATCAAATCACCTGAAACTACCAAGTATAAACAGATGCTGATGTACAAAGATTAAACAGTCCCAAGTAATTCAGCAGGCCTGTCAGTTACTCTGAACTTATGCCTGCAGGTAGGAAAGTATCTATGTTCATTTGGTTATTAGACTGCCATTCATTAGTAAAGTTTTCTAGCAAATCTGACTCACCAAAGCACACAACAGCTTTGCCAGTTGGCTCATACCAAACAACTCCAATCAGTATTCATACAAAGCAAGCACTGACCCGCAGATATCCAGTGCTTTTTATGTTCACCTCCCACAAGAATATATGACCAGCTCAATACTTTAAATTACCTGACTTTTCAGGAAATTAACAAAACTGGAGCAACTTCAGATCACTTATGAACTGCAGCTGCTACAGTTTTAATTCCAAGACTATTAAATGTAAAAATCTATACATTTTAATCGCATGACTGTGTTCAAAGTTCCCAGTTTGTCCAGAGGTTATTGGTTACCTGTTTTGAGACAGAAATGGGAAGGAAAGGTGAAGTGCTGTGCTGAACCCCTTACCAGAATACAAACTCTGGATGTCAGTGGTTTCTACCGAGCTTTAACGCAAGGAATTCTCCTCCTTCTAAAGTACAATTTAGAGTAATATGTAGATGCTGTAATTTCACAAGATTATCACAGAACAAAAAAGGAGAAGTCACTGAATGATTTTTTTTAAATTATTCTTCATGATATATACAATCCTTAATATGGTACATATGTGCTGAGGAGACAAGGCACCATCTCCCTGTGTTACCCTTCTGCTGTAGGTCTAAGCAGAATGATTGGTCAAAAACTCTGTGCTGCCCAAGCTGTTTTTTTCTCATTTAAACAGTACAACATCAGTTGCAATTAGAAAGTTGATCCAAGCAATCAGGAAAATGCTGTCTTTTCATAAAGTTCACTTAAAAAAATAATCTTTTTAAAGTTACATTCTGTTATTCCATTCCTTAATACTGTTTTGAGTAGTCCGAAACATAAAAATTACCTGGTGTTTAAGCCCTCTCTATGGGTTGAGTTCAGATAAAACAACTGGCAGGTTTGTGTTAAGAAATGGAACTAGTTTCCTTTCCTGTAATGGTTTTTTATATTTTTTAAAAAAAATCTTTCTTTTGGTGAATGTATTTAGTTAAATGTAGCCAGTGACAAGGTTGAACAGGATGTTTTCAGCATTCATCCTAATACCAGTGAAAACTGGTGGCTGCAGACCACACTTTCCCCATCAATAGCAACCTACTTGTGCAGAACTCATTTATATGCAAAATTTTAAGTACCTTATCCGTATTTCTACACAACTTTTAATATCTCTTAAGACCAGAGCTCACAACATCTTCATTCAGTTTTCTGAACTTCTCCATCCCCTGCAGTTATCTAGCAATTTGATTTTAATATTCATTCCATAAGGAAGTGACACTAATTCTCTCATTAATCTTCTCTTCTCTTTTAGCAGCCAAGATCTAGGAAAGTCACTTCCCATTGATCAGTAGCTTTTAATATAAAAATACAGGTTAGACGGTACAGATGTCACACTGCAGGCATAAGTGTTAATTGCGTTTTAAGATGATGATCTTTCTCAGCAAATTGGATCAGTGATGTGCCAGCAAGGACCTAAGCAATCATTCTCAGAAGAATACGGATCCAAACCCTAATGCATTTCATAATATATTATGTAGCAAACATAAGGTCTGTTAAAACACATTATTAAAGTCACCAAGGCTGCTAATTTCAGGGCACTTAAACACAGTCACAGCTAACAGGAATGGTAGCACATAAAAGCTGACAGCATTTTTGGATCAAGGGCTTAAAGAAAACCCAACCTTAAAAGGGGTAAATAAGTTATAGCATAGATCTTTCATCCTCCAAATTAAAAAAACAAGAGAAAATGAGTCCTGTAGAAATATAGGCCATCACTTACCATATCATGGTCTGACACAGGCCCAAAACTGGTGACGAAGATGTCAGTCTTCACTTCAGTTACACGCTCTGATGAAGCAGGAAATTAGGACAGTGAGTGTCTATCAACACCCTTCATTAGATCTAACCACTACCAATTCTCACAAAAAAATAGAAAAATGATTGGCTTTGATTAGCCATTCTAAAATTGGTCTACAATATGGTCCTGGTAATATACTGCTTCTAGATGTAATTTCACAGTCAATATTGTCAGCAACAGGTTTTTTTTATTACAGTGTTTCCACAGAACTTTTTGAGACATAGCTTGTGATGCCACAGTATACCAGTCACAGTTCCACTGTTGTGGAAATCTTTTCACTCCTTGATATATCTTCTTGTCTGACAATATAAACAGTGCTGAATATTGTACATAGTACTCCAAAGTTTCATTGGGTACTCATTGGTTTCTGGGCAAGCTAAAATAAGGTCTCTAATTAACCCTGGTCTTATGAGTTATGTGTTTTGTAGTAAGACACAGGAACATAGCAGAAAAAAGAGATAGAATACATTAGGGTGTATAAAAACATAAAGATGCTTTATTGGTATGAGTTAGAAATGGCTGCATTACCCTTTACTGCAATAAACAAAAAGGAGTTAAAACTTTTCTAAATAAACATCAGCTAAACTTCTCTACTGAAATCACATGTGTAAGCATTTTCTGAAAGTGAGCTCTCCAGTCACAAATTTGTTCCACAGGCCTCAATGATAGATTAGTATAAATAATAATTCAGACATCTACAACAGGTACATAACACAGATTATATGTATATGTTGTATCACAATGCTAGATTTGTCTGTGATTTCCAGGATGTAAGTTTGCTCCAAGGCCCTTGGCTATGTCTGAAGAAACTACTGATTTCAGTGGTTGCAAATGCTGAGTCTGAGACACCAGAAATGGTGCTGATCTCCAGAGCCAAACATCTGGTTCTGCACATCCACTGGTAACAGACATGTTGAGAAACACACGAGTTTAACCTGCCCCTTCCTCTCCCCTCCCTCTGCACACACCTGGGATCAGTCACTTCTGAGCATATTGGCATTTTCTAGGGTACACATAACAAAATATTCACCCAGGATGGCATATATCAAAATAACCCTGTTGATTTAAATATAGCTGCAGGGAGTAACACCACCTGGAGGCAAGAATCCAAACAGTGTTGAGTGGAGCTAACCCGAAGCTTTCCGAAGTTCCAGTGACATAAGTCTGAATATATTCCCTGCTGTGCTGTACAAGCCAGTGTAGGGGTTTGGGTAGAAATTTTAAACATGGAAGGAGGGATAAATTTCTGAAATAACTTTCAAAAATTAAATAAATTGAGAAATCTCGATTAAAAGTAATCCTAAAGAGAAGAGGCTAACAGAATAGTACAGGTCTAGTAAGCAGAAGTCATGGACCCAGCAAAACTTTTCCTAAGACTAACAAGTATAGGTTTAGCTATTTGTACAATGCTATTTAAATATTGTAAAATACTTCACTAAAACACCCTACTTTAATACAACCCTTTGATTTCAAAAGACTTTGGACTCTTTAAATATGGTTTGTTCCATCTAGCAAGAAAGTTCTGACAGAAGAGAAGCGAAATTAAGGAATCAAGGTTAAGCAGCCAATAACAACATATATTTCTGTATCTGATGCAGAAGTTCTAACAAGAATCAGTATTCCACAATGCACATATGGGCCTTTCACTTTAATTCAAAAAAGTGTGCAATGTCTAAATATATGTAAATGTAAGCAGTCTAAATGTTTATTTTTCAGATAAATGTTTATAATAGAGACAATAAAATATGTCTTTTTGTGAGACAGCAAAAATCAGGATGTAGTATTAGCTCTGATTCCACCATCATTCTAGGAATGCAGTGATGACATGTATTCATTCTGTTAAGGTAATCCAAAAATTAGGTGGCATCAAAGGTAATCTCCACGACACATCAAAAAAGTTCAAGGTTGAAATTTACAATGTATTACTCATAATTACAGAAAGTAAAATCCTGTGATATAGCTGAATTGCCTAATAATATTATTTTCCTTCTTTATGATATAACAGCATTGGAGAGGCTGAAATTCCTCGTTGGGTGTCCATTTAAATTAATGTGTAATCTTATAATTGTTTACAAGCTTTTCAATTGACTTAAAGAAATTTAAGTATTTTCTTGATATCCAAATGGCTCTGGACTTTAAGAAGTTCATGGTGTGAATTTAACCTTCTCTAACGGAAAGCAGCATATGGTTGTTCAGAAATTAGTTGGCTTGGAAGGAAAAGTGTTCTGTCCTTCAGACCATCACGGTCACAAAAGCTCAAGAGGCTGTGGTCATGTATGAAACAGCTGGCAGAAGAAGAAAGTGGAAATTTCACAAGGTCCAGTAAAACATGGCTGAATGGACTCCAGCTACTGAATCACCTTTGCTTGAGACTGAGAAACTAATACCATCTTGGACTCTATTAGCCTTTTACATGCTGAAAAGTGACTCTCATCTTTCATCCTGACTCCCCATCCCTCCATCTACTTTCCACTGAGGCACTTCCACTGGCATCATTAGGAGACAGGAGATGCTGGAAGTTCTTCAGCCACAAAAGATTATCCTTCCAAAGTCCCAGCTCTGAATGAGACTCAGTATAATTCAGCTAACTGCACACACCTTGCACAAACACAGAATATGCTCTTTGAATCAGAAGCATAACATGTCCTGTTATCCTGAATTCTGGCTATGGGAGGTATGTGGTTATAGCAGAGAGGTTGAGGCTTAAGGAAATCACTTAACGGAACAAAGGACATAAAATGAAAACTTAAGCCTTTATCAGTAAGACTGGAGAGTTCCAAGGGAGTGGAAAAAAGGGCTAATGTTTTTCATTTCTATGTAACATTGAAAATAATTTAAGTGACACACAAATCATAAGTAATAATAGAAAACTCAGATTGTGAACTCACAAGAGTTTGTGTTATGTTCATACTGATTACACTTTTGCAGTGTACCTAATCCCAGGTCCCTTCAAATGCAGATAAAACCTGTATACACACCAAATGATTTCTTTTTTTTTCTTTGGTATGTTTCTCATTTTCATGAGCAATGAAAAAGTGTGTATCAACACACAGAAAAAGATTAGCCTCTCCAAAGCCATATGGAAGTTTTGAAATTTTTGTTTACTGTTTTACTAATTAGATGATTCAACTGTGCTTTGTTAAGAGCTTCAGAAGTTGTGAGTCACTCCTGCACAGGACATGTGTTTACTCATACAGTTGGGATATATATTTAGAATCAAGGTTACCCATGTTCAATTTGCAGCTTGGTCACCATGGGAAGGATGAAATTGTGCTTCAAATGCTCCGAATGCATTTTTCAGGAACCCCAAATCCTGAGCTATCTGCAAAAACTTCACAACATCCCTTAGAACTAGAGAAAATTCTATGTCATTGAACAAAACGAGCTCAAGTCAGGAGCTGATCAGACTTGCTGAAGATAAAGCCATCAGTTCTAAAGACATATTAACCATGTCTCTGGACTATACCATCTATCTCATGAACCAGAACTAAGTCATGTAGGGGTATCTGTAGAACACGTAACAATTCCAGTAAAATAAACCCAAGGAAATTATTAATGACTTAGTGGTTTTACTATAAGGTAATCATAGGGTCGAAGTAGTCAGTGACCAGCAAAAGAGTGAGTACCACACCTAGACACTCAGGAACACAGCCTCAGGCAGCTGAGCCCCATACAGCTATGGAAGCACCAGTCAGCAGCAACTCCTGTCCCTTTATGGCTTACAAATACTGTGTCTTGCTAATGATCCTGGACTAACATATTAGTAACAATAAATATTTTGATTTAAACACCCAGGGATCTCATTACTGCTAGAATTGTGATTGGATTACAAATTGAGAACAAAATAAGAAATACAGATTTATTTAAACAGCAGGAAATAGGCCTATTTATCATAAGAGACTATACATTAACTGCTTCCCTTTATGACCTGCTGGTATTTGAGCACAAAGCTTATTTGAATCGAAGGTTTTGGTGGTTTAAAGAAATTCCATCTTTCTGGTAATGCACTTTTTTCCTCCTGCATGTCTCGTGTGAGTGTGTGCTATCATTACTAACGTGGACGATACTTTTCCTATGGTTTTGAATGAAGGGAATTTCGATACGTGATAGCGTACGCTATTATTGCTAAAGAAAGTCATGTAGACTAATCATTCCAGCCGCATCCTGTGAAGTATTTTGATTGAAGAGCCACAACAAACACACTCATAAGAATTTTGTGCTGTTGCTTTTTAAGGGTAGAGACCAAAATGTAGAAGAGAATGCTGTCCTGTGATTACCCAGCTGTAGTCTGTGCTGCTGTGAAGGGTTTACTAGGAGCTGCGCAGTGTCATGGCAGCTCTCTGCAACAATTAACAGCTCAAAGCTGCTCCTATCCTCCCTACCTCCCTACTGTTGTATAAAATCAATTCTCCTAGGGTCTTCTAAGGCTTTTTACATTTGCCTTTGCATCAATGTTATGCCTACGCAGTGGAAAAAAAGATCAAAATCAGCCCTTTCAATTTTTACAGAGTTAAGTGTAGCATCTAGTCCTTCTTTACTTACAGAATGATGTGTAGGGGTGAGGTATAGGACTGTTTTTTATTTAGAGTAGAGTCATTTAGGTTTAACCATTTTATTACACAAACAGGCCAAAACCATGCATTCCCTAAACTTTACATTAGTTCAGGTATGATAAAATCCAACAATTTCCACTGGGACCTCAATAACCCAGGGGTAAGTTTATCATGTTTATAGATAACGTTCTCATAAAACTAAATTTTAGAACCTAATTAACATAATACTGTGAAGTTTATTTCCTATCCCTTTAAATATAAGCACTCTGTGGAAGTAATGAATTGCCTGAGATGGACTGATGTCCCACTTAAGGACAGTCACACACAATTTTGATAAACATCACACAGGAGAGATAAACAAATGCCTTTTACCGATAGCATAAACCAAGTACAATTCTGCTCAATACTGAAATAACGTTGATAATCTACTTGGGATGATCTAATGGGCATTCGACCCAACAATAAAAGCAAATTTAATTTAGGAAGATTCTCGTCTGCCAAATCAAACCCACTGTGGTTGTTCTTAGTTCTGTATTAACCTTTCTACTACAAAATCCCTCTCAAAGGGATAAACCACATTTACAATTATTCTAATTTAAAAGGTTACCGACCACGTGATATCCTTTAGTTTTAGGGAGGGGAGATGTGTTCTGCAAAGGATGATAGCCTTAGAAAATCGGTAGCTGCACCTGATTTCATGTTAATGAATCTATCACCAAATACAGCCCACTCTATGCAAGTCTTCCCTCCCTCCACTGTGGCACTTCAAATCTGTCATGGTAGCATCCTAGGGCTCCTCTCTATGCCCCACATGAAGACAACCCAGAACAAAAGGGAACAGCATATCCACTTATCTGAGGAACTTATTTTTTTCCGCCACTTTTCATTGCTTCTGAATTCTTTTAAACTCCCACTCTAGACACAGTGATTTACTAGGTGAGGTCACCAAACATTACTGTGGCACTTCAAATCTGTCATGGTAGCATCCTAGGGCTCCTCTCTATGCCCCACATGAAGACAACCCAGAACAAAAGGGAACAGCATATCCACTTATCTGAGGAACTTATTTTTTTCCGCCACTTTTCATTGCTTCTGAATTCTTTTAAACTCCCACTCTAGACACAGTGATTTACTAGGTGAGGTCACCAAACATTGAGGTGAATTTCTTATTTCACTTTGGCACTATTTGATCCTTCATTTTCTTCAGGATTGCGTATTTGAGTAGAGATTGGCATCTCTACTAATTAGCCTATTTTTGATCACCTATAGTTCTAGGGTCCAGAGAGTTTCCATAGGAAATTATGCTATTACCTCAGCAACTTCACAGTTTATTTTACCCTTAATGTCTAACATGATTTCCTCTTTTTCAGCTTGAATTCCTCCTCTTTGCTTTTTGTAAATGATTATCCTCTCACACAGTTAATAGGTGTCCTCTAGTATGATTCACAACATTTTTACGTTCATTTTGAAAATTCTATTTTCCATGCATAAATAACTAAATGTAACTATTTGTCCATGTTTATGGATGGGTACACAGATGCCATTTCCTAGCAATGTCTGACTAAGTGACTATGCCTGCATAGGAAGGGCTGAAGCAACTAAATAACATCATTTATATCAATAATTATTGATAAGAGGTGCGACTGTGCCAATGCATAACATGGTGCTACATGTTTCTTATACAGAAGAATCAGATTAATTTTCACCACAAGGCCATTTTTTGAATAATGAGCACATTCAATCACTATAATTCTTCCCTGTGGGTCACTGACTCCATTTCTTAATATTCTGGTTAATGAGAAATAATTCCTTCTTTGTTTAATGGCAAAATGCTCAGAGCTGCTCGCTTAATTTCAGCTATGGCCTTATTGGGTTATCAGATGAACAGTAATTTTCATTCCCATGCTCTTTATGGAGCATTTGTGATTTTTAGTTTTCTTTCTGAAGTAATAACTCAAAAGGTCTAAAAAAGGGAAAGGAAGGAGTTAATTTTAATCTAGCACTGATTCCATGCATGCTGAAAGAGTGATTCAAAATTCAGCACCTCTAAATTTTTCATTATCTTAATGCTCCACCTTTTAACTTGGCTTTCCCATGAATATATAGGATAGCTCCTACAATGAATTTTGTAATAAGACCTCTCCAGAAGCTTGTTCTTGCCTTCATGGTGCCTCATCTGCCTCACCAGGATATTTCCACCAAACAATGAAACTGTTCAGCACACTAACAGGAAGTCTGCAAACTTGGAATAGAGAAATATCACCATGTTTACTTCAAAAAGGAGGAAATTACTCCTCTAAGTAGGTAGACCCAAGATCATGATCAAACTCTTTTCAGAATTCATTACAATATTTCAGTAAAAATAGATATGTTTTTGACACTGAATTCATGCATAGACATAACCACAAGGAAGGAGAAACAAACTTCCTGAAGAAACTCTGTCATCTACCTTTTATTCCATAGGTGAGAAAGAGAGAAATTGGTTCTCCATTCTGTTTCTGTTCATGCACACAATTCTGTTTCTGTAGGTGTATAGATTTGAAAAACTGCACTAGAGAAGAAGAGGTCGTACAGGGATAACCAGAGTTTTCTGCAACATGCCCCTTTCTGTGGGAGAAAGTAACTGTACCACGCATTGTTTTACCTCATCTACTGTTTCTAAGAAGGCATAGAAAGAACAGAATAGACAGTTTTGGATAACTGGAGAAGTGCTATAGTGCATTCTGTGATACACAGATTTATACTGTGCCCAACAGCATAAAAATTATCAGTATAACACATTCATGAGGGTCTCTGGTCTCTTAAATTCTCTGATAGCTACGTCACAAATAATATGGAATGAATGAGTTTTAGACCTAATTCTGTATATCTAAAAATGCTGTTAAACTGGTAGATTTCTTAACTTTCTTTTGAGAGCAGGTGAACATTGTGTTCTGATTGAAATATTTAATAAGCCATCACTGATGTTGGGAAGAAAATTTTTTTTTTCATATACAGGTAAGGGCACTGTATCTGCTTTTTCATATACATTTCAAAATTTCCAGCAACAGGTCATGCTATAATTGAAGGTTATTGAACTTTCAACTCCAAAGCCTATGCTATATATGGTATATTGATATGGATTTTTCACTATTTTTATGTATGGAACATTTCAGAATACATTTCCCCATTATATCAAATGTCTAAATCAACTGTCAAAATGGAACCACCCTGAGGTGCTTCACTCAGATTTAGATTTAGATACCTCAGCAAGAAGGTTTTGAAGAGGCTCATTTCCAAAATCCTGAGAAAACCCTTTATTATAAATTGGTACCAGGACTGAAAACATTGGCCTACATGTTTGTCCCTAGTTTTTGAAATCTATAATTTATGTTTTTTGAATAACACATTATTCAACAGTGAAAAGAGTAAATCTACTTCTTACTATATTTGATTTCAAGCATTAATTTACTGCCCACAATTTCATCAGATGTGGGATGTTTTTTAAAGCCATGGTACCCTGAGTTCTAGTGTTCAAAGCTGACAAACATAACAGATAAAATAAAATTGCTGATCTGACACTGTGAAACTGCAATGCACAGCAGGAAAATTATGATATTTGAGGTTCTTGGCTACAGGCAGGAACATGCAACACAATTCAGAAAAGAAGCGATGTAAAGATTATCTCAACTTCTCTAACCCTTAGTTAAAGAAACTACTCCAATCCTTCCTTCCCTCCACCCCATATTTCCAATACTCCACTCTTGCTTTTAACAGTCATGTAAATACATATTTAATTTTGTGAAGAGACTAATTTCCTTCTATAGAAACAGTTACATTAAACATCCTTTCTGGCGGGAGTAAATTTTAACTGGAATGAATGATCCTTTCATGAGTACAACCTTTGAAGTCTGGATTCAGAAATATATGTATAAACATGCAGACACAAGAGTCGATATTGATGTGCTCAGTTATCTAAACTGCAATCCAGAGAAAGAGAAAAACATCCTTTCCCTGCATCTCCCTTTGTTTGCTCTTCTAGTATCTGTTAAACAAATCATAATAGCTACAAAACTCATATAAGAAATCATCACATGCTCAGATTTTTCTTGTAGACATGCACCAGACTCTACACAGTTTACAGAGTTTCATTTATTTATTGCTTTCTCTGCTCTGTTTATTTACTGTGCTGTAGCAGCTGACTGAACTGCACAGTTCCGTTAATCAAAAAGTAAGGAGCATCTATCTCTGCACTAGGCCAAGGGTTTACAAACAAGCAGGAAAATACTGGTAGATAAAAGTAAAAAGTGACTCTTATTTTGTTGTTTATTACCTGAAAATGCACACAAAAATTACAGACATTTTTAAATGTGTTCATTAATACTTTATAAACTGAATTTTATCTTTAGCCATTCTTCACAGTCAGTGAAGTCAAAGTATTGAAGAAGCTGGCTCACAATTCAAGAACTGTTGCAAGATGGTAGCCTCAAACCACAGAACAAGCTTGTGCCTAATTACCTTCAATTTCATCCATGGGAGACAGTATAAGAGTTCTCAATGTAATACCCTGTTCTTATATTGCAGCTCCTCTGAGAGTGATTATAGGAAACAGTGTGAAGCATACTTTGTGGGGTGGGTTGCTTTGTTTGATTTTACCTGAAGAGTCCAAAAGGAAAAAAAAAAAAATAAAAAGACTTCTGAAAGAAGTAAAGCAAAACCTTTCCATGCACTGGAAAGAACAGATTTGTGCTTGTTTGTTTAGAACTTTCATGCTCATGAACAGGGAGCTTTTAAGGCCCAATTTTGGGATCCAGTCCCAGTAGAACAAATCAAAGAGCAAACATAGGAATGCTGGTGAGGGCTAGGCTTTGTAACAATGTTTTTATAAAGATATAATTGCTAATGGGTCATGTGTTTTTATGCCTCTTCATTATGGATTCAGCACCAAGAGCAGAAGAAAGACATTTTTATCAAGCTGTGAAAACAAAATGTTAGAGAAACAAATCCTGACATACCTAAGTAGAAAAAAAGCTCTTACAAACTACCCTGAGACTTTTATGACTAAGGCAGATTGATGCTTTCACTTTTAAAACCAAATCTTATGAAGATAGTCATAGATAGATGTGCTTTTTAGGCCTGATTTATAAACTTGCCATTTGTCAGATTACAGGTCATATTTTATTATCTTTTACTCTTCAGACATTCAAAGCTTTAATATCCATTCAGAGGTCTTCTTGAATTGTGAGCCATTTTCTTCTTCTTTTGGATATGCGTGAGAAAACTGAGTAAGTGAGAGGCAGGGAAGGCATGGCTTATTTTGCAAAAAGAAATGCTATTAGATTTCAGCATTATTTTATCTGTGTATATAAACAGAATGAAAACAAGCATATACTGGGAAAATAATATTGTTTTAACTGACTTTATCTAGCATGAAACCTTGAAAATCATAATACAACATACCTCCCAGTCCTGGTCTCAGGCGGTTGTCATAACCATCCAGCAGACGATCCAATATTCTGGTAAACACTGTGGTGTTGTCTTTAAGTTCATCTTGTGATGAGGTTTGTCCATAGCTGAAATACAGAACAGTTAACACTGAAAACCAGTAATCCATCAACAACCTTACAAAACAGTAATACCAAAATCCATTTAATCTTGCTTATACTGATTTATGGTCACATAACCTCTGCCATATAACAAGATTGTAGTGTTTTATAGGGATTTTTCACATTTATATTCTCTTCTTAAATTGTAAATTCTTTTGCATCATAGAAAATCAGTGCCTCCCTATAAATGGTGAGCAAATAGAACAACAGTTCCTTAATGTTTATTTCATTACTCATTAATGTTTATAATGTGCTAGTATGTGTGTTCCTCAGGAAAAGGCTCATTTGTCAGCAAAAAGTAATGTATTTAATTCATAATAGTTATAAAGGGTTTGCATACAAAGAAAGATACAGTAATTTAGAACACTGACACTTAAGTACTGAAAATAAATCCTGAAATGTACAGAGGTATCTTCTTTTTGTGAATATAGGAGTAGATCAAGTTAGTCTGCACCTTCATAGATCGATATATCATTTTGCTTTATTTCATCCCTCATTTTCCTTTAGCAGTTAGATTTGGAGGAATATCTCTATCTTTTCCTTACAAATGTGTAATAAAACCATCTGTTGATATGCAAATCTCTCATGCCTATAAAGCTTTGCTTACAGATCCCTAATGTATATCTCTAACTCAGCCAAAGGTCCTGAAATTTTACTTGAAGAAGGATAAAATTAAAGCTCTTTGAACTCAGCTACCAAAATCTTACTTCCATCAATACAAATCAGAATGAAATCCTTGGGCTTAGTGGTTTCTCTCTGCTGTAGATGACATCAGAATCAACCTTTTTCTTAAATCTGAAACCTTTACCTAATACCCTGTCACAGATGATTCCCTTAATCATAGATTACACTTGTCTTAAAGCCTAACCCAGCACCGTTTTTTCATTCATTTCTGGGAAGACTTCCATTACAAACACATGTAGTCATCATGACTAAAAGCAAAAGCACTGCTTTCCAAAACATCATTTTGTTGCACACATTGCTACTGAACTGCATAAACAGTGCAGGGCCAAAAACTTCTGCTAGGATCAGGTCTAGCCACAAAAGTGACTCTTCCATTGGCCAAGCCGTTACCCACTGGGCGATACGTGGGTCTCGCTGCTCTGCCAATCACTCTGCTCCAACCAGCAGAGACCACCTCAGGAGGACTATGCTGTTACATGAAATTATCTGGTTCTATTAAAATACCTCTGAAAGGATTTTCTGTAAGCTGCATCAGCCACACATCCTGAGCGTATCCTACACGTATATTCCATACACAGAGAGAAGGAGGAAAGACACCTTGAATATAGGTACTCTGGAAATGCTTCCAAGTTTATTTTGCAGTAAAATTTGTCTATGTAACACTACAAATTCAAATTAGTTTCAGGACTGACACCCATAGAAGTTTTACTAATTTTGGGTCTATTTCCATAGGATGTGACTTTGTAGAGAACAATGTTTAGAGTTTTTTTAATGTATATAAACCACTGTTTCCAATGAAGAAGACAAAATCTCTAACAGTTTTAAAAAATACTATGAATTTCCTCTAGCCATATCATACCATTTCACTGAATAAAAATATAGGTTGATTTACATTTACTGTCCATACCTCAGTTGAATTTTAAGTCACAGCCATTAGTATTTTTTATACTTCCTATGTGTTACCAAATAACAAGCTCTCCTGCTGTCTCCAGCAAGCATTATCTTTCAAAGGATCTTTCCTCATACACCTTCTGTAGAACTGCAACACAGGACCTTTCACTGGATTCAATTTTATGTTAACACTCATTGTCAGAAAAAAAAGTTGCTGTACATAGATGTCTCAAGGATAGCAGAAGGTCATCAGGATTAAGGTGGAAAAAAAGATGTAAAATCACTTGAGAAATTTTAGTGGTAAATAAATGAGCATGTTTGCGAAGAGGCATCAAAAAGATGGACTGGTGGCAGTGCAGTCAGACAGGCTGCAATACAGTGCTCTCCTTCCATGCTGGGAATGACATTTGTCAGTGCCCTTACCTGTTCTTCCCACCATTTTAGCAAAGGTAAGAAGCACTGTTAGGGCTGGGTTTAACTGACATATGGTCACAACAGGAAGATTGTGAACATTTGTGCACAGATGGAGTAGACTGTAACTCCGGAGGATTGTGATTTTTCATTCAAAACACACATATTACAATAGTTCTAATGCTGGGTTTTTTTTATGGTAACAGGAGTGACGTGGGAAGACTGTGTCTTTCTGTATCACTTTATCTAACTCAGCAATTATTTTTTAGCATAAAGCATTAACAGCACTCCAGAGGGAAGCGCAAGGGAACTTACTATGACAAAATGGCTTTAAAACCAGATCTATTTCGTGCAAGGTTTGTACATTTTGAGGGAAAATGACTGTGTGCAATTGTGTTTTCACATTAAACCCCAGTATAATAAAACACTGTGCACTGACTCCATCTACAGGTCATTATAATACTGACACACCACCCAAATTTTAACCACTGGTCTGATGCCTTTTAATTCTCACGTTAAGAATGCACATTCATCCATTACAGCTGTAATAAATACGTGTACACAGATACACGTACACATAGCTACATCACAAACATGTTTTCATGAAATTCTCTAGCTAGGCCAGATGAAGTACTTAGTGAATGCTTCAAATCCCACCTTTCTCAATATACTATAAAAATAAAGGTTTTCGTTCTAAAACATCATGTTTATTCAATACAACAACTGTTACATGAATCATCCGCTTTGTTTTTTTCCTTACAGGAAGTGCTTGTCCAGATGAACCTGTGCCCTTCGCCTACTCCATTCTATTCAAAGCCTTAAAAGTAACCAGAAAAGAAGTTTCTCTAGAACTGGGAATGCATAAGGAGACATTATGGAGATCAAGGTACAAGCAGTTCTTTTGGGGATCACTACTGCCAACACAAAAGCTCTACTGCTCTTTGGTCATTAGTATCATCATTGACAGGACATTTATGTGTTTAAAATACAGACATATATCTGAGACCCTTCTCTAACATTCACTGAATTGTGAATTGCAGAGAGTACTTCAAGTATACTCCAAACTGCTTTATAGTCTTTAGTTAACTAACCTACCAGTTGTTTGATGAGGTGTTGTATGATTCCAAATTATTCTTAATACTATTTTTAGATTAGGATTTCAACCAAGATTCCACAAACATTCAGTGCAGCATAGTCCTTCAAACAGAACTGTTACGGACTTTGAGCTTACAAATTCTTCTTCATCCAACAGTTCCCCTTCACCAGCAAGGTCTACTTCAGATTTTCCATGCAGCTACTAAGTTAGAACACAATCCTGATCAACAAAGAAGTTAAGTTTTGCCTCTGCTTGCAGGAACAATAAAGTTACTAAATAGGGCTTCAATGAGATTAAAATAACCCTTGATTATACTTTGTTCCCCTCTAAAGTAATTTGTATTTCTGAGTAGCCATTATATAAAAGTAGAAAAGGTTGCACAGGTGTTTAAGAGGTAGTTTAGTTTCAATTTGTCTCAGAAAGCTTTTGCTTTATTTTTTTCACAATGCTGAACAAAATGTCATGCAAACAAACTGTAGATTTCTTTCAGACTTCCCTTAGTTAGATTTAGCTGGGATTTGAGTGAGGATTACCTTCCCCCAATACACTTAGTAGTAGTGCAGCCCATGCAGTATTTGACTTATTCTGCTATATTAAATTAAAGGTTTCTAAAGTATGTTGGTGCATTAAAAAATAT
>NW_008650114.1:1114-3073 GCF_000695815.1 Acanthisitta chloris | reverse complement strand
CTCCAGGCCCAGAGGCAGTCACAAAGCACCAGGAATCTCTTCATGGTGGGCTCTGAAACTAGAAGGAAAATAACCATCAACATCCCCTATATTAGAACGATATCATGGAAAAACTATCTGATTTTGGAAACTTCTGGAGAATAACTTGATGTCAGGCAATGACCTCATAACAGTTTATCTCGTGTCATTCAGAATAAGGGCACATGGCCTTGGCTTTCCCCCTGTTTACCTGTCAGACCCAGAGGCTTAGGGTGGGATTTATTTTGCAGTAAGGGTGTATTCCTGTTTATGTTTTTCTTGAACTTCAACAAAAACAACAACAGAGTTAAAGCTGCTGTCCCCAAACTCCGTGGCAATTGCTACTCAGTTTCCTCCTGTGTTGAAAATGTAACAAGGCGCCTCCATAACATTTACAGATAACCAAATGTGGTTGTTTTTTGTTTGACTTGAACCAGCCTGAGCCCTTCCAAACCTTTTGTAAGGTGTCAGTGTGTGGTAGTGTGACTGAGGAGAGCGGTGCTTTCCTCACAGCCACTGCTTTGCTTTGATGTGATGGAAGCAACTTTCTTCTACATAGGCTACAATTCTCCTCTTCCCTGAAATACCAGCCTCAGAGAAGGACTAAAATGATCAGATTCTCTGTGATCTGTTTCTACACGTTCACACTAATGTTGTTGGGCTAAAGGGCACAATTCATAATGAAACCATGTGCTGACAACCTACACACCATCTCCTAAATCTCTACCAGTCTGAATGCTGCTAGGAAATGTTTTTTGCATTAGCAGCTTTCTCTTCCTCTCCAAATGTCTCCTGTCCTCTCCCCAGACTTCACTCCATTTACCTTTGAGTAAAAGGTAACACAACTCATAAGGTTCCTTTCGCCTTCTAATAAACCATAAAATAAAAAGTTATCTGATATTTGTGGAACTGGTGTTCCAGATTCCACTGATTGCCTAGGAGATGTTGCAGGTTCCTTTACATATCAATATAATGCCTGCTAGAATCTAGTCGATTTTTAGGATTCATTACATGAAATAAGGGCAACAAAATATGATGCCTGTATTTCCCCCCAATAATGAACAGGAGGGTTTTTTACGTGCCTGAGAAAACGAAACACTGTACACTGAAATGTTGTTGTACCTTTAAATAAAGCTACCCCAATTCACTGCACACACTCAGGGACAATTGAAATCGATAAAATACCGTTACAAAGCGGTATGTAAGCAATGGGATATAATTAATGCGTTTATAGCCAAATGATCGGCAGATAAGCATTGAGTGGGGCTGAGCTAATCTAACTGGATAGGAAAGAGCTGGATGTGGCAGGAGAGCGTGGATAAAGATCTTCAGGGACGAGACTGCATCTTAACTTGCCCTGTAATCAGCCCCCTTACGAAGGGAAAGGCAACATCTGTAGCTTCAAAAATCGCCTTCTCCCGGTCCTGCCAACTTCTGCCTTTGCAAAAGGCTCCTCGGGATGAAGAACGGAAAGTGAATTATTCTGAACTATCTTGATCTGTTGAGCTCCATGCTCGCCCCCCTCCTCCCAACACCACCCCCCCGCTTCAATAAACCCATCCAGACACTATAAATCCCGGAGAAGGAAAGTTTCTTGCAGCTGGAAAAATTAAATGTTAACAACGACTTTGCAAGAGCATTAAAGCCCAGCAGCCCCCAGCCCCTGGCCTCCCCCAGCCCGCACCGCCTGAGAAACCAGCGCCGGTTCTCCCATTCAAAATGGGAGAAAGAGCCACGCTTTTGGGAGCCTTTCAGCAGCGCCCCCTGGAACGGAGGAAAAAAAAAAAAAAGGGAAAAATTGAAAACAGAAACGGGGGTAAAAGGGGCATTTCGATGCATTTTGACTGCAGGTGAGCGATTTGCCCCTCTCTAAGGCGCAAATCGAGACTTGTTTTCCTGCCGGCATTTCAACTTTGCATCCCCCTGCCCGGAGCAGCCACC
>NW_008650114.1:0-607 GCF_000695815.1 Acanthisitta chloris | reverse complement strand
TCCGACCGCCGCTACACAACAAAAGCTTTCTCTTTACCAAGACAGTAGTAATACGTCCCAGGGTAAACCGGATGTGAAATAGGCTGTGACTTCATGCCAGAGAGATTTTATTTTAGAAAGGAAGGTGGTACCAAGCTCTCATCTAGAGACCAATCCGCCCATTTTTTATATGCAGCACAATTTAACTTCCAGCGCTCTCGCCCTAATCCCTTTCACTCTGGCTGCAGACTCAAATCCTTCTACAATCTGCAGCGTTATTATTATTGGGGGGGGGAGGCTGCACGGCCGGGGGAGGCTGCGCTGAGCATCTTTAGACACTTGCAGTTTACAAAACAGTCTATTTTAAGGGTCTTACATTAAAAACACGAGCGATCCGCGTTAGCGTTCAGCATTTGATCGAATATTTAGTCGCGGCATAATTATGAATGAAGGGCTGGCCAGGGGTGTCGAGGATGCAGCACTACGCGTGTGCCTATAGACCGTGTGTACCTATAGGGACCCGGCGGCAGCCCACGGATGTAGCCAGACGGGGACAGAGATGCTGTGCAATACTAATTAAACGCAGGTAACACGCATTTTGGGTGAGACCCATAGCGGATCAGCTCCA
>NW_008650113.1:7495-8097 GCF_000695815.1 Acanthisitta chloris | reverse complement strand
AAAATCCACTCTCCCCTATATATCAGTTCTGCTTGCAGATCCTTTCAGCATGAGGTTTGTATTTAGAATTTCCAAGAAGAATTATTTTCAAAGTTGACAGTAAAACTTATGCTCAGTTCCCCTCCAGGTTTGTTGAAGTTCTTAATTACTTTCTTCAGTATGTATTATTTTTACTTCAACCTTTCTAATTCAGTTCCCAGTATGCTAACTACCTTTTGAGAAGCAATTATTCTAGATTTCTCCTTATTACCTACTCAGCTTTTATTTATTCCTCTACACCAGATTTGCTTTGTAAATTATCCTCATCACTGTAACACTTCGTGCTTTTCCAAATAATTTATCTCCATAACAACACTCCAAGCCAAAAGGTGACAACACAGAGATATACAGAGATTAAAGTCAAACATGCACCAGACTATCCTATCCAAGACATGTCAAGTAGGAGTACTACACGTGGTTCCCAAAGAGTAGGACTGCAGGAATACCAAGCTCAGGTACTTAAAAAAAAGATTCAGAAATATTGCTGACACCCAAAATGTCTCAAGCCAGATATGAACCCCCAAAACTCCTCCCCCCCCCCCAACTTGCGCGCCCGCGACTTC
>NW_008650113.1:4094-7386 GCF_000695815.1 Acanthisitta chloris | reverse complement strand
TTGTGTCCAGATGGTTCTGGAATATCTCCAGTGAGGGAGACTCCACACCCTCTCTGGGCAATCTGTTCAGTGCTCAGTGACTGCACATAAAGAAGCTCTTCCTCGTTTTCAGATGGAACTTCCTGGCAATCGGGTTTTTTTGCCCATTACCTCTTGTTTTATTGGTTTCCACCATTGAGCATAGTCTGATCCATCCTTTTGGCGCTTCCTGTTCATGTCCTTGCACACATTAATGAGGTCACTCTCAGTCATCTCTTCTTGAGACTGAATAGCCCCAACTTTCTCAGCCTTTCCTCGTCAGTGAGGTGCTCCAGTCCCTTCAGCATCTTTGTTGCTCTCCCCTGGACCTGCTTCAGGATCTCCATGTCCCTCTTGTCCTGAGGAGCCCAGAACTGAACACAATACTCCACATGTGGCCTCATGAGGGCTGAGTAGAGAGGCAGGATCACCTCCCTTGACTTGCTGGCAATACACCCCAGGATTCCATTGGCCTTCTTGGCCCCCAGGACACACTGTTGACTCACAGACAGGCTGTTGACCAGGACCCCCAGGGCCTTCTCTGTAGAGCTGCTCTCCAGCAGGTCAGTGCCCAACCTGCACTGATGCTTGAGGTTACTCCTCTCCAGGTGCAGGACCTGCACTGGCACTTGTTGAATTTCAGTTGGTTCTGCTCTGCTCATTTTTTCCCAACACTCTGCCCTTGCAATGGCTATTCTGCACTTGAAAAGTTCTTTCCTAGGTTCTGAACTAACATCAAGACAGAGGAGAGCACTAAGAGCTGCCAAAGCTAAAGCCGGATGAGTTCCAAATCTCTGCTGAAAAGACCACGGACAGAAAGAGCTTTCTAGAAAAGGCCAACAAGCACATATTTTACAAAAAATTAAATAATCTGTTTTCCTGGCTTGGTTCTAAAAATGTGTTTGCATATAAACATGTCCATTCAGGGAAAGTCTTCCAGAATAGTTCGATCTAAAGCTCATTCCCAAGCAGATGAAGACAGATATTTATCAGGGGAATTATGTACAGTCTCAGTAAAGGGCATTTATCAGCATAGACTGTGTTAGGCTTGTTTGAACCAGATTAGCTGAATGTCAATAGCTTTGAACACTCACATAACAACTGCAGGTTTTATACTGAAATGACTTCAGTTTTTTCAGTCCTTCTTCTAGCCCATACTTTTATTACTTTTACAAACACTTCCTCTCACCATCCTGCTTGAATGAGATGCGTAGTGAGGAACATCTTCAGTTTTCCATCAAACAAAGCAATTTGGATACCAAAACCATTCACCATGGTTCAAACAAGCCTCCCATCTCTGGGATGCAGACCACACCTTTTCCATCTGGCACATTGCTATTGTGGTCTTCAGACAAACCCACTCAATAGGAAAGCTTAAGAATAATGTTGCTTTGGGATTTCTGATCATGTACCTGCCACTATCAAGACACACTCTTACTGTGACCTGTGAGACTGTAACTGCATGCTTTACAATACTGTTATATATTTTAATGTTGTTATATTACCTGCTAGATATCATCCTTATTAGATACTAGACAGTGCATTTATCACACTTAAATGCTTCACAGTTACCAACCCTGAGTGTATTTTTATTAATATATACAAGTGATAAGAAACACACAGGACAGCAGAAATTCAACTGAGAACCAACATTACCATCTATTTCAGACTTCCTAATATTTTTATCCATTGTGAAAGGTGATTTGCCCTGAAAAGAAATGTTTATCTTGGGTAGCCTCTATCACAGCAGTAGCCCTTCTAAACGCTCCTTGAAAACACTTTCAGATATTATCTCACTCTTATTCCTCCTTCCTTCTTTCCTTCCCCTATTAGATTCCAGGCAGAAAGATTTATTCTTCCTATTCTGTGCTCAGTGTGGATAGACTGCTGATATGAAGAATTCCTGGCCTGGATATTATAGCAAGCAAGAGGCACCCTGATGTTTTTCTAACCCTGAGCTCCATTCAGCACAGCAGTACCGAGAGACTTGCTAGAATACCACTGTTAGCCAAGAAAGGGAAGCAGGACTGTGGTAACAGTGATGTTTAAACTTGTTTAAGCACAATATTCAGAGAAAGTGATTCAACAAACAGCCTAAGGAAGCCTCATATAATATTATCCCACTAGCTTCCTTTTAAGCAATAGACTTCACTTCCATCTTTGCACAGAACTTAAACATTGAGACCCTGCTGCATAAAAAATGCCTTTCAGAGGCATCTGCAGGGTTGTGAGGGACTGAAATAATACATCTGCTGTGTAAATAGATCTGTTCACTAAGGCTAGAACAGCTATACTTACCAACAAGGCCAAAAACCAGAAAATATTTTTTCTACACAGATTTTCACAGTAAATGATATATTTGTAATTTTCACATTTTACTATCTTGGACATGATTTCTCTCACTGTCTCAGACCTGATTTCTCACACTGTCTTCTTCACACTGTAAATCTTGGAGCACACATCTAGAATTTCAAAGGCAGAGGACACATGAGTGAAACACGAGACAGAAATCTTCACTTGTCTTGCCATGTAACCTAAGTCCCCCAAGTTGGTATTAGTATGGCACAGCCTTGGTCTTTCTGTAGTACAATGAAAATAAAATAGTACAACAAAGAGACCAGACAAACTGAGTTCATGCCAGATCAATGAAAAAAATTAATTTTAACTTGATTATATTTCACTTATTAGAAACTCAGAGTTGGTCAGGTGCAATGCTAACCAGACATCTCTGTAGCAACCACAGCACATCTTTAGACTGATCTAGGATTGCTTGTATGGCCAGAAAGAATATTTTTCCATCACCAAAAGGAAGACTACAGTCTAAATGCAACAAGCAAACTCCCTGGGCAGTGGCATTTCCCTCTGCTGTAAGCCTGCCTTAGAACATATAGGAGAAGAATTAATTTTGAGTTGAGGTTTCCACATGGTAATTTGATTTTAAATAAATTGGAATATCACAGTAGCCTCACTAATGTAATTCATCAATGTGACCGGTACAGCTGGAGCCAAAAGAACAGAGAGTGATCACACAGCAGAGTACTGACATCAAACACACACAGCTGCGGAAGGGTGAAATATAGACAAAAATCATCAAAAGGAGTGTGGGCAGCAGGTCGAAGGAGGTCATTCTCCCCTTCTACTCTGCTATTGTAAGACCCCACCTGAAGTACTGCACATGGTTCTGGTGTCCCCAACATAAGAAAGACATGGAACATTTGGAGCAAGTCCAGAGGAGGCCACCAAGTTGATAAGAGAACTGGAGAACCTTCCCTAC
>NW_008650113.1:1826-3968 GCF_000695815.1 Acanthisitta chloris | reverse complement strand
AGTAATGGGGATAAATTGAAAGAGGGAAATTTAGATTAGCTATTAGGAAGACGTGTTTTCCTGTGAGGGTGGTGAGACACTGGCCCAGGTTGCCCAGGGAGGCTGTGGGTGCCCCAACCCTGGCAGTGGCCAAAGCCAGGTTGGATAAAGCCTTGAGCAACCTGGTGGACAGGGGGTTGGGACTAGATGATCTCTAAGGTCCATTCCAACCTGTTAAGATGCTATGAAACTATGATCATCAAACATTCAGACATACCACCCCTAAAGTATCTTAAAACAAATTGTCATGGGATAAAGAAGTCCTCACAGGACAGGAATAAAGTGATAGAGTTTTCCAGTGGGAGGAAGAGTATTGCAGCAATCTGGGCTAATCAGCAATGCTCATGGGGAACAGAAAGAAACACTGGCTAGGGAGCAAAGCTCTTGAGAAGTTGCTAAGAAGTTACCCAGAATTATAGTAAGCCCTCCCAGTACCTAGTGACTGTGTGATAAAATGGCAGATGAAATATGAAGTAAATGAGGAAAACCCTTCATAATTAAAATGGAGGCTAAATATGGATACTAAGCAATGAGCACTTAGCATTAAAGCAGGTCCATTCAATGTTCCACAAGGACAAAAAGATAAATCAAAACCTTAGAAATCCTAAGAAAAAAACCTGCTGAATATCTCTGTGCAGTCACATCCTGAATACTGTGTTCTGGTTTGTTTCCCCATCTCCCAAAGATTCCCTAGACACACAGAGAAGGGCAGGAAAACTATGCAAAGATGTGTGACAGTTTGAGTGTGAGGAGCAGCTACATGGGCACGTGTACATGTATGTGTATGCAGAGCATCAACAGAAACATTTCACTTCCTCACACAATGTACAGTTAAATGGCACATTCTGCCCCTGGATTCCAGGAAAGCTAAAAAATATATATATATATTTAAAAATCCATTAAATTAGCAAACAAAAAAATCTGTCAGAGGCCTTTAAAGACAGTGCAGAAAGTCTGTAAGTCACAACACCACAGAGTCTGGGAGAACTTTTGGGGAAATCATCACTCTATCCTACTCTTCCACAAGCATCCACTGTAGGAGGGGAGGAAGCCTTTGGTATAAGAAACAGCTGCAAGGCTAGAAATGCAATCAGTTTCCCAAGTTCAAATCCAGACAATCATTATTGTTCCTCCTCAATACATTTTGTGGTAATTCAAGAAAGCCACTTCATAGAATTGAACATGGTTTCACATTTCAGATTCTGTTTTTATTTACCATTCATATGTTCATATATCTGTGCAGACAGGGCTGCCCACTTCTTCCCCAAATAAAGGAGAAAAATGGAGGGTCTAAAGCAATTAGTTGAGCTGTGCTGCCAGGACTTAAATGAACCATCTGTTCAAAGGTATATAAGACCAGAGTGTTTGTGAGCCATAAGGCAGCTCTGTCAGCTCTGCAGTATCTATCCATGCTCTGGCAATATCCACCCTTGGTTTGGAAAGGTTATTTGTGTTGATGTTTTGTAATTAAACCTAAAAAGGGCACTACTGTCAGCCTCTTATGTCACACACAGATGCAGTTCTGTCACAGGTTCCTTTTGGTTTGCAGAAGGATCTTGGGTTTGGCAGAGTGAGAATGTAAATCAACACTTAGAACAGTGTGGGAAAAGCCACTATGAAAAATTTCCAGCAAACATTGTGCAAACTGAGATGTAGAAATTAAGGTCAAGACAATGGAGTTAGCAGCATTTCAGCATAGCACAATGGAATTCCTCTTGAATGAAGAAATTTGACCCTTGCTACTCAACTACAGCTTTTATTTTGGATGGAAAGGCAAGGCCAAGGGTAGGAGATTGCTTTTTTGTCTCCTCAAAAACAGATCTAAAGCGTGACTACCTCCAGCATCCAATTCTAGGAGTATTTTATTAGTACATCGCTGACATTTATATATGCCAAGACTGAACATGCTCATTATGACTGTTTATTAGACAAAAGGCTACTAGTAGAATGATAATTAATCAGTTGGCATTGATTGAAATTCTTGATGAAATGAAGCATGAGCTGTTAGAAAATAATTGAATGTAATCATAAAATCCATGAATCATCTACAGAAAGCACATCTATTAAACCACAATTCATAACTAAGATATTTTGTCGAGCTGG
>NW_008650113.1:0-1815 GCF_000695815.1 Acanthisitta chloris | reverse complement strand
GCTGAATAAAAAACCAGCTGTTCCTACAGCACATCTGAACAGAGCAGACAGCAGGTAAATATCCCATGCAAGAGCAGAATATGAGTTTTGATTTCTGACTTATTAACAAACTCAAAGGGCTTTAGCAAGCCAAAAATCCAAATCCTGGTATTTGCCATGATAGTGCAGGAAAAGCAAACCTCTTTTATGTTAAACAACAGTCAGTAAAATCTTAGCAGCCTTCAAAAGGAGTGAGCAAAGTTTTCATTCTCGTATCACTGCAAAACTTAACTCAGGATACACATGGCTGTTCTTCCTCAGTACCATTTTCTGATGGAAGAAATACATAATGCAATGTCACAATCTCAAAAGCATTGGCAGAAATTTCCCTTTGGATACAGAAATTCAGTTGCTGGTGGGTTTTGGTGTTTTTTAAAAATCTATCATTAACGAAACACAAATGCAGTCAAGCTGACTAAATCTCCCAGTATTAAAACTTGCAGCCCATATTCTCATGAAACAGAGATGTAGGAACAGGGATTGAGTTCAAAGTTAACCTCATTTTCTGAAGATTGCAATCAAGTAGTTTTATATAAATTCTGCTTTTATATGTCCTAAGCAATGACCAGTGCAACCATTATATGAATTGAATTAATTCCCCCTAACACTGATGGATATTCAAGTAAACATGAACTTTGCCCGGACAGAAGCTAAAATATTTATATAACAGGCAAAATTGTAACCCATTAATCCGAAATGTTAGATTAGACAAAAATATATCTTTAATCATGTAACTATGCATTAAGCAAACTAAACAGCTCAATGTTTTCGTAGAATTTCCAGAAGAATTTTTGTTTGTACTCACTATCTGATATTAAAATCTTTGAAAAGAACCACCAAAACACAGTTTGTCATTAATAACATGAGGATGTGAACAGACATGGTACTGAATTGTCTGTTAAATCACAGGAATGTGGACCAGAAGATTTGAAACACAATTATTTCTGTCGCAGTGGATCATGTATATTGGTAAATCTTACTGATATCCTTTTCACATCCACCAAGGGCAGAGAACAGTTTAACAAACCATAAGAATAATTCTTCCTTCAAGCAGAATGTAGTCACAGCATGATATTAGAGTTGGGACTAATGGGTAAGCAATGACTAAAACCATCTTTATTTCGACATGACATTTGTCCTGGATGAAGAAGCATCTTCTTTATGGAACACAAGTACCCATGGTCACTACAGCCAGGGCACCAAATGCCTCAATTGCTATCACTTACAGCCAGTCCAAGCAGCAAGGCTAAATTATGCAGCATAACCTCTGAGTTCTACAAGCATTATTTTAGCATCCATCTGGCAATGCAAAGAGAGTACTGACCTAATTCTGCTGCAGAAAACCCTTTGCAAAAGACCCTATGAAAAAGAAATATGGCCACTCTAAATGCTAGTTGAATAGGCAGGAGGGATGGAAAAACACATGGTGCCAAAACTTCTGCAGCACCTGATTCCCCAGGCAGCACCATCCTCTCTGCCACAGGACATCAGCATCACACCAAAGCCATTCATCCAGGATGTGTGGAAGAACATGACCAGGGATAAGGCTAACTGGTTGTACTATCAGAATCTCACACTGTTTTCTTCCCAGTGCTGTTTCCCTCTGTCAGAAGTACTTAAGAAAAAAATCCTAAACTCATGTTACAAAGGAAAGAGCATTGGACAGGTTTTAATGATTACATTAAATACAAACCCCACCACAATAAATTCATTTAAAACACAAAGTATCTGTAAATCTACTCAAACAAGCATTTAAAGCAAAATTTGCTTTTTTTT
>NW_008650112.1:573-950 GCF_000695815.1 Acanthisitta chloris | reverse complement strand
TGCCCCAAGGAGGTTGTGGTTGCCCCAAGGAGGTTCTGGATGCCCCAAGGAGGTTGGGAAGGTCCCAAGGAGGTTGTAGATGCCCTAAGGAAGTTGTGGATGTCCCAAGGACGTTGTGGTTGCCCCAAGGAGGTTGTAGATGCCCCAACAAGGTTCCAGATGCCCCAAGAAGGTTCTGGATGCCCCAAGAAGTTTGTTGATGCCCCAAGGTGGTTGGAAAGGTCTCAAGGAGGTTGTGGTTGCCCCAGGAAAATTCTAGATGCCCCAAGGAGTTTCTGGATGCCCCAAGAAGGTTCTAGATCCCCCAAGGAGGTTGTAGATGCCCCAAGGGGGTTCTGGATGCCCCAAGGAGGTTCTAGATGCCCCAAGGAGGTTGT
>NW_008650112.1:0-405 GCF_000695815.1 Acanthisitta chloris | reverse complement strand
TCTGGATTTTAAAGTCCTCACTCAGGAAGCAGAAGAGGAACGATGTGAGTGTCTTCCTTATGGGGATAAATCGACAGAGGGAAATGTAGATCAGATATTAGGAAGAAGTTTTTCGCTCTGAGGGTGATGAGGCACTGACACAGGTTGCCCAGGGAGGTTGTGGATGCCCCAAGGAGGGTGTAGATGCCCCAAGGAGGTTCTAGATGCCCCAAGGAGGTGGTGGATGGCTCCAAGGAGGTTGTGGATGCCCCAAGGAGGTTGTAGATGCCCCAAGAAGGTTTTGGTTGCCCCAAGGAGGTTGTAGCTGCCCCAAGGACATCCTATCTCTCCCAACCCCATCCCTCTCCATTCCAAACTGAACAAAACCTTCCCCAGACAAAGTTGGGCCTGGATGACCTCAAGTGT
>NW_008650111.1:0-3277 GCF_000695815.1 Acanthisitta chloris | reverse complement strand
TGATTCTACTTTCATTAAACAATATAAAAATGCTTATTAATTAGCAATTTTATAGTGAAATCAATATGGACTGGGGGTTGAAGGGATTGAGAGAAGCCCTGGTGAGAAGGATTTGGGGGTACAGGTGGATGAAAAGCTGGACATGAGCCAGCAATGCACATTCACAGCCCAGAAACCCAATTGTCTCCTGGGCTGCATCAAAAGCAGTGTGGGCAGCACGTTGAGGGAGCTGATTCTGTCCCTCTACTCCACTCTGGTGAGAGCCCACCTGGAGTGCTGCACTCAGCTCTGGGGTCTCAAGCACAGGAAGGACATCAACCTGTTGGAGCAGTTGCACAGGAGGGTCATAAAAATGATCCTAAGGAAGTGCTGAGAGAGTTGAGGTTGTTCAGCCTGGAGAATAGAAGGCTCCAGGCAGAACTTATTGAAGCATTTCAGTCCCTTTCCCCACTTATAGGGGACTGATAAGAAAGGTGGGTCTGTAGTGATAGGACAAAGGGTGATGTTTTTAACCTAAAAGAGGATCAATTTAGGTTAGATATAAGGAACAGTTTTTACAAGGATGGTGGTGAAACATAGGAACAGGCTGCCCAGAGAGGTGGTAGATGCTCTATCCCAGGAAACATTCAAGGTCAGTTTGGACAGGGCTCTGAGCAAACTGGTCAAGTAGATGTCCCTGCTCATTGCTGAGGGTAGGACTAGATGGCCTCTAAAGGTCCCTTCCAACAGAATGGTTCCATGAGAAAAAGCACTATAAGCTAGATACCATTAATAATATTTGGATGACCAAAAAAATATTACCTTCTCCTTTATCCCATCATTGCAGTAGGAGAATCTAACACTTTTGACCCAGGAGACCTGACATAACATTCTCTGTAAACTCTAACCAAGCCCAAGAGCTGCACAAGTGTCATTCATCAGGCAAACAAGGATTAAACTAAATGCATTGTCCTAAATTCTCTAGGTCTGGCCCAATAAAGGCAAACAAGGATTAAACTAAATGCATTATCCTAAATTCTCCAGGTCTGGCCCAATAAGAACCAAATTACCTTTTATTCTCACTTTTGGAGTAATTTTGCTGTCTTTTCTTTTCCATCATTTTCCCCCATCTACTCTTTGGTAAGTCACGCTGAGGCAGGGGAATGGCATGCTGAATATAGAGGTCAGTGAGCCCATCCTTGTCCATCTTCCCATCATTTTCAACTAAGATATTTTTCTGTGGGGAACAAGAAAAAAAAGGCGTTGTTATTATTATTATGACAAATACAAAGCACAGCCATCTTAGTGGTGTCATTTCTTTTTCTCCAAAATCCACTCTAAGGTGCTGTTTTGGGCAAAAGGGAGAGGGTGGCTAGGGTGATCTCTTTGGAGAGGCCATGAATTGCCCAGTGCCAATGACAGCCTGGTCTCCTGCCTTCCTGCTGCCAGATTCCCTTGTTTTCTGTGTGGATTACACTCTGTCCCTTCTTCAGTGAGGTGATAGGCAACACTTCAGTGAGGAAAACTTCACTGAGGTGATGGATATTTCAGGGGTTTCTTTTTCCACCACCTGCAAGCACATCTCTTTGCATGTCTCCTCCATGTGTGGCCTTTGTAGTCTCCTGCTCCCAGTGTCTTCAGTTCTTTGTGAAATGCATTTGAGCACAGTGCTTCAAGTTCTAGTCTGTGATGGGCTGTTTCCATCAGTATTAGAGACAGCTGGATCCAGCTGAGACTAGCACTGGGCAGTGATTCACCTTTGTCCACAGAGGTCAACCCTGAAGACTCTCCCTATCCAAAACCCCACAGGTTTTCCCAATGAAAATAGCAGCCAAACATAGAAAAAGTTCTGATAGGCATAGGGTTGATGAGTGATGTTTTCAACCACTCTTAAACACACTTTCCTGAATCCAGCTAAAGTACCAGAGCTGCTCTTCACACTTGTGAAAAGCAGGCAAATAGAACACCATGCAGGACAGACTTCCTACCCCAGAACCTAAAGAATGAGGGAGATTTCTAGGAACTGTCAGTTATAACACCACACCAGTTTTCTTTCTAATCATGTAGAAGATTGTGAAAATGTATTGGTACCTCCTGCCAAATTTATTAAAAGAGAAAAGCACATAGCATCCTACGAACTACAGGTCACAGAGAGCAGGTCAAGACTCTGCCACTAGAGGTTTTGGCAACACTTCATGACATCTGATGTTGGCTTAAGACCTGTACTTTTTTGTTCATGTAAACTACATGGAGAAGAGCATATAAAAATTCATACACAAACATAAAACTATGATTCCTATTGTTTCCTGCACCTAAAATATTCAGGCAAGGCAGAAGGAAGTACTGCAAATCACATCAAGAAAAGCTTCACATGGTCCTGAACTGCTGATAACTCACTTTCAAACTCAACTTATTTTCAATCCTGCATACTTAAGCATTAGTTTATTTCCTTAATTCACTGGGTATGGACATGGTAACTTCAACATCTTTCCTTGGCTTTACTCTATCCAGACACCATCTCACAAATAGTCCACTTTGGACAAACTATTCTTTAGCAGCCTCAGTGTTCAAACACATCTCCTTTTCAAAGACAGAGACATTTCTCTCCTCTCAGCAGCTCCATGACCTAACAGAGCATCTACTTGGGCTCTGCTTTTCCCTGGACACTTCCCATGTGTCCCTTAAGGGCAGTACAAAGCCTGGAAACCACCGGAGGGCAGGGAGAAAACATCCCGTGTGGGTGATGGGAGGGAGGAGGTTCCCTGCAGAGTAAAGTAGAGAAATAAACAGGACAGGTCTAGAGGGGAGCAGGGACACGGGCAGGGGTGGCAGGACACGGGCAAGGGAGCAGGAACAGGGGCTGAGAAGAAGGGATAGGAGCTGGGGAGTAGGGACACAGGCCTAAACCAGGGGAGGTTTAGGTTAGATATTAGGAAGAGATTTTTTATGGAAAGAGTAATCAGGCATTGGAATGTGCTGCCCAGGGAGGTGGTGGATTCACCATCCCTGGAGGTTTTCAAGATGAGACTGGATGTGGCACTTAGTGCCATGGTCTAGTAACCACAGTAGGGTTGGACTTGATGATCTTGGAGGTCTTTTCCAACCAGGTTGATTCTATGATTCTATGCTGATTCTATGACAAGGGCTGGGGGAGCAGGGACAGGGGATGGAGAGCAGGGACACGGACTGAGGAGCTGGGATAGGGGATGAGGAGCAGGGACAGGGGCAGGGGAGCAAGGACAGGGGCTGGGGTGGCAGGGACAGGGACTGGGGAGCTGGGATAGGGGATGAGGAGCAG
>NW_008650110.1:4161-4825 GCF_000695815.1 Acanthisitta chloris | reverse complement strand
CAGTTGTCCTCAGTCCAGTGATCAAGTCAGTCCTGGTCTCTGTATTGCCAGTTATGTATCTATCAGGAAATGCTTCCTTGATAAAATTAAAGTATTTTACAGAAATATATGCATTTCAATGAACTCTGTCCAAAGCACTAACAGGTTTTGATGAACTTTTGCCTGGTTTTTAAGACTTCTTGCTTTGGCTGGTGCAACACTATTCTTAACTCATTAACAGGTGTCAAGAGCAGCTCAGAATGATTTCAGATTATTCACTGCAGGTCATATCTTTAACAAAAGCTCATAAGAAAGAAAATGCTTTGGACTTAGAACTTCAGATTCAAGTAACTGTTTCTTGCGATACAGTTTGTCAGGTCTCAAATGCATAGGCTTGATTTCTGACAAGGCCTTATTAATTAATGATGTTGTTTTGGCCTAATGATCAGGCAGTGAAATATAGCCTCTGTTAAAGAGAGAGTGAAAGATATGCAAGCTCAGAGAAAGAGCAAAGGGCAGGATATAACCTTAACTACATTCTTCATAGAGTCACAGAACAGTTTGAGTTGGAATTGAGCTTAGAGACCATCCAGTGCCACCCCCTGCCCTGGGCAGGGACACCTCCCACCAGAGCAGGTTGCTCAAGGCTTTAGCCAACCTGGCTGTGAACACTGCCAGGGCTGGG
>NW_008650110.1:605-4096 GCF_000695815.1 Acanthisitta chloris | reverse complement strand
CTTTCAATTTCTCCCCATTGCTCCTTGTCCTGTTGCTGACATTCCTAACCAAGAGTCCCTCTGCAGCTTCCCTGGAGCCCCTTCAGCTCCTGGCAGGTTGCTCTGAGGTCTCCACACAACCTTCTCTTCTCCAGGCTGAACAGCCCCAACTCTCTCAGCCTGTGCTCAGAGGGAAGGTGCTCCAGTGCTCTGATCAGCTTTGTGGCCTCTTCTGGACTTGCTCCAACAGTTCCATGTCTTGATGTTGGGAACACCGGAACTGTGAGCAGCACTCCAGGTGGGGCCTCAGCAGAGCAGAGCAGATCGGGTGAATCCCCTCCTTCACCTGCTGCCACACTCCTGTGGATGCAGCCCAGGACTGGGTTGGTTTCTGGGCTGTGAGCTCACACTCAGCTCATGGGGAGGTTTTCATCAGCGTTCTTTGAGGAACATAAGGATCCAAAAGAAGCTCCCCAGGTCAGCCTGGATGTCTCACCCTCTGCTCTGGCTGCAGCAGTGGCAGCAGGAGATGTGATTCAAGGAAAGCATGTGAGCTAAACCAGGAGGTTGTGCTGCTGCCTTGCTGCATTCTCTCCCTCTTCTCGTGGCACTGTAACTGGGCTACCTGCCCGAGGGTCCCAGGCTTGTTCCAGTGGCTGCATGATGAGAATATCAGACAAGGTGACTCCAGCTTTATGGTGTAACAGGCCAGACATTGGATGCCTTCCTCAATGGACATCAAGTCTGCCTGGAAGTTTTGCCTGGAATGCATTTGAGGGGAGTGGTGCTGGCAGGGGAATTCTGCTCTGGAAACAGTTAGGGGGGGTTAGGTGTGTAAGTGCTACCAAATGTTTGACAGTTATGTAAAACTTTATTTCTGATCACAGGACCAAATCTTGAAGTCATGCTAAGGTCCAATTATTTCCCTTTGCACTGCTGGTAGTGGGTAAGAAAGTAAGAAGTCACAAATGAAGTGGTGAATACTTGTCTATCCTCATTAGTATTAGTTTTGGACCGAAAGGTGTTGATTTTGCTTCTTAAGGAGTTTTTTTTCTCCTTTTTCTTTTGGAGTTGAATAAGAAACAGTGGTAGCTGGGCTGAAGTCTGCACATTCTCTCCTCATAGTTCCTGAGGAGCAATCCAGGTGTGATGTAGCTAATCAAAGCTCTCCATAGTAACTAACAGCAACTTGCAAGTAATTTTGTTACTGAGAGAATAATTAAGACACATATTAAACCTGCATTTAAGGGTCTGGATCTGGTGAAGACAAGGCAATTACTCCACAAACTGCTTCTCTTGTCTTAGTTCAGCCCAAGGGTACACTTTTGAAGGAGAGCTGATAGAGCTCATTTCTCACCCTTGGCTTTGTGTTGCAGCCACTGGGTTCATTTCAAATAAAACTGCGCCCAAAGATGCATTCCAGGAGCCCACCTGGAATCACAGTCCGACCCCTGACTGCCACTCAGGTCATGGCACTAGACTAGAGCAGGACTAAAGTAAAACCTCTGCCAAGTGCATGCCAAGATGTAGATTTTTCCAGTGCTGACTGTTGCTCCAAGTATCTGCTTCTACTGAGCTGCATTAGAATCCAATCCACAGCTGTTGCAGCTCCACTAAGAACTTCTGCCCATGCTGTATCCTCTGGTCTTGCTCATCTTGGACTTCAAATTTATCACCACAAGGTGATACTTATCACAACCTGAATTTATCACCACGAGGTGATACATTATAATCTCTCTGAACCTGCACAGGCTACGGGTAGAGCTGTCTATGTGATTGTTAAGCATCTGAATGTCTAATTTCTTAAATCCAAGCAGGTTTTGCTGTTGCTCATTTCCAGGAAACAATTGTAATGAAATCGAAAGGCCCTTATAGAAATTTTCTTAATTTCTGTCAAAACCTTTGTTAAAAGCTCTGCTAATTGTTTCAATCTGCTCCCAAGTTCTCAGAAGGGCCAAATGTATTCTTTTGCCTATTTCTGGATTTGTTTCACTTGTGTAATCTTTGCTTATTATTTTCATTTGGTTTAGATTCATAGAATCATTGAGGCTGGACAAAAGCCTTTACGATTGAGTCCAAACATGAACTTAACATTGCCAAGGCCACCACTGACCATGTCCCCAAATGCCACATCTACATGGCTTTTATATCTCTGCAGGGATGGTGACTTCACCACTACCCTGGGCAATTACAGTGTCTTACCACACTTTCCATGAAGAAATATTCCCTATTATTCAATCTAAACCTCCCCTGATGCAATCTGAGGCCATTTCCTCTTGTCCTATCACCTGGGAGAAGAGATCAACCCCCTCCTGGCTCTAACCTCCTGTCAGGGAGTTGTAGAGAGCAAGAAGGGCCCCCTGAGCCTCCTTTTCTCCAGGCTGAGTGCCCCCAGCTCCCACAGCTGCTCCTTGTGCTCCAGCCCCTTTCCCTTCTCTGCACACCTCCAGCCCCTCAATGTCTCTCTTGTCCTGAGGGGCGCAGAACTGCCCTCAGGATTGTCGGTGCCTCAGCAGGTCCCTCCCCTGGGCCTACTGAGCACACTAGTGCTGATACAAGCCAATGCCATTGGCCTTCTTGCCCACTTGGGCACACTCTAGCTCATGTTCAGCTGTGCCCAGGAGACTGGGAAGTTCAAGGTCTATCAGTTTGTTAAAGACTGAGACAAATCAAGCAGAAGGAGAGAGACCATGAAGTGACATTGATGTAGAAATGCAGTGATGGGAACAGTGAAGATCTGCTGATTCCCAAACACTTTCCAGTTACAGGTTGGAACTGTGAGTGCTATGAGCAGAAACTCTGTGAAAACAAATGTAGCTGATTATTATGAATCTTAAAGTTGATCTGTTTTTCCTCTAGGAAACAAAGCAGTTTGAATGTTTCAAGTGGTTAGAGAATTCACTCCCTTCTTGAATGCTTTGATGCGAGGGATGGCTTCAGTCTGGTTACATCTGATAGAAAGGGCTGGGGAGAAGGCTAGAAACCAGTTACTTTGGACTGATTTCATCTTGGAATCCAGTGGGATTAGAAGTATTTGTTTACAAGTGGCCTGGTTGCTGTGCTGGGTGACAGCATGACAATGCTGCAGGCTGAACACAGGAATAAACAGCCACTAATGCAGCTAAAGAGCAGCTCCAGCTGACTGCCGTGCAGCCTTCCTGCTGGTCCAGTTCAGATGGAAGGGAAGAAAATCCCTGCATGGCACAACATCCTCCATACAAGTCCCAGACTGAGTGAATCAGTCTGTTCCTCGGAGATCTTCAGCCCCAGCTCTGAGCATCCAGCAGGGACCAAGGGATGCTCCTACTGCTGGGCTTCACTGAGAGCAGGCAGGGCCAAAGAAGTAATCTAGAATGGGGATGGAAATGTGGAATACTGTTGGAATTTTAGATATTTGTTAAATTTCAACTATTTAATTTCTTTTTTTCTTTTTTAGTTTTGTGTTTCGGTTTTGTTTGGTTTGGGTTTTTTCGTTTGGATTTTGTTCGGGTTTTTAATAGCTAGGGATTCTC
>NW_008650110.1:0-581 GCF_000695815.1 Acanthisitta chloris | reverse complement strand
TTTCCCTTGGGCAAGGAGAAATACAGAGGAAACTAGTGAATTTCAGCACCTCCCTCTAATCTTTCCAGTGCCTTCAGGACTAGCAGTGAGAAATGCAATGGGAAAAACTCCATTAATTTAGAGATATATAGGCATTTTCAGTACCAACTTCCACGCTTGATTGCAGCCTAATTATGAAGCTGGCTGCATCTGTCTTACACTCCCAACATTCAAGCTGTATCTAATATGGACAGTGTTTTTCACTGCTAGAAGAAGGAAAAAGCAGCTTCTTGGCAGCTCACAGCTTGTTCAGTGATCTCTTTGCAGTGTCTGACCTATGACAGGCTCGAGGTAGGATGCAAAGGGCATATAGTGAACCTGTCCTGTGTCAGTGTCCCTGTCCCGTGTCAGTGTCCCTGTCTCGTGTCTGTGTCCGTGTCCCGTGTCCCTGTCCCTGTCCCGTGTCCCTGTCCCATGTCAGTGTCCGTGGGGCTGTAGGTTTAGTGTCTCTCGCGTACCGTGGCCGTGTCCTGTGTCAGTGTCCCTGTCCCGTGTCAGTGTGCGTGTCCCGTGTTCCTGTCCCTGTCCCGTGTCCCTGTCCC
>NW_008650109.1:45216-45471 GCF_000695815.1 Acanthisitta chloris | reverse complement strand
CCACCGCTCCGCCCGGCGCTCCCTTCCTCTTCCTCATTCTCTTTCTTACGGGCTCAGAAAATGCTCTTCCTCCTCCTCCTCCTCCTCCTCCTCCTCCTGCCGCCGCCGGAGCTCCGGGGCTGTGAGCAGAAATCTAATGAGACCCGACTGCCTGGTTATGTAACTGCCGCTGCTTAAGGCTCCTGCCGGGGCCGCTCGGATCGCCCCGAAACCTTGTCCTCTGCGGGGGCAAACAAGTTGGGAATGGTCATTCTG
>NW_008650109.1:41540-45131 GCF_000695815.1 Acanthisitta chloris | reverse complement strand
TTTGTGCCCTGGGTCGGTTTGGCTTAGAAGAATTTTATCATGTCAACCCTCGGTGAGGCTTGGAAAGGATCATTTTTTTCCTTAAAGGACGTGGGGGAAGGGAAACAAACCAGATGGATTCATAAATCATTTTTAAATGCCCCATTGAACTACCCAATCAGCTTTTCTGGACTGATTGTGCCCCTTTTGTAAATATCTTCTGTTTGCCCTTGATCTTTTCCTTATCCCCACCCGGTGCTGATCCAGCAAACGTTTAAAGGTCGCCTTATCATCCAGGCTTTCAAAGTATTCCCATACCATGTTGGGGAGAACACGAGTGCCTTGGAAATAGGGTTCCAGACTTTAAAAGGAGATTATTTGGAGCAAGATATTAATTTAAAAAAAAAAAAAAAGCAGTGTAGCCACATTGTTAAAGGATTTTGATATTGACTTTGATTTCCCTAATCTTTAGTGACAGCGACGCTAAATTTTGTTCCTGGTGATGCAGTGCAGAAAAGGCCACTGTTAATTGAAAATCTCTTTGGGGCTTTTAGCTCGAGTCAAAAAAAGAAACCAAAAAAACCCCATATTTTGTTTCATTGGAACTTTTTGACAGAGGTGTTTGTGGGTGAGGACTTTTATGCCAAGGTACTGCAGGATTTGTGTTAACAGTGCTTGGGCTAATACCTGATTCTTGTCGCTTCTCTAACTTTAAGCAGCTAATTTCTCTTTTGTCCTCTGTGAAGGAGTGGCAACCAGATCTTGCATTAAATAGAAAATGGAGTCATGGAGAAGGAGAAAGGCTTTGAGGCTATCAAAAGCCTTGTGAGCTCTGTAACTTTTGGAAACCTGAGCTACAGACAGCGAGATCTAATAGTGGAGTATAGAATTGTATCTTTCATCTGAAAATAGGGGAAAATTTGCAGAAAGGGAAAAATTTGTGGATTAATTTGTTATAATTCACAGTCATGGCCACCCTTGTGGCATCTCTTCTGTGTGCCCTCTCTGCGTTACAGTTGGAGCTGTGTGGGGAAGAGCTGCTCTGTGTGCACAGCAGACATTTTCTCCTCACTTTGCATGGTTTCGCCCGCACACAGCTCATGTGGATGATTTTCTTGGGCTTAAATGTTGCATCGTTTCAGTTATTTGCATGAGACCTTCTAATGCAATTGTTAGCATTTTTATAATTCTGCAGCTCACGGTGCAGTCAACGTGTTTGCAAACTTTCAAATGATTAATGACCCCTGGACTAAGACCTTTCAGGCTATGCTAATAGTCTGGTGCTAAATTTTGCAGCTGAGTACTATAAATCTTCTGAATACGGGTTGGTAATTGAACCCCTGACAGCCTTGACAGTTCTGTGATGTCTTAAAAATTATCCTTGCTGCTTTGTGAATAACTAAACAAGCAGCTCATGTGATTTGGAAGTGCCCCATGCTGTATGTGTAAACACAGGCCCATCTCTGCCGAGCTGTTTGGAAGTCAGGCTGAATGGAGCTGACAGCCTCACCTTCCTCGGGCAGGAACACCAAGAGTTTGATGCACATTTTCTGACTTAAAAAGTAACCTATTTTCTGCAGAAAGCGAAGCTGAAAGAATAGGCCTCGGAGCTTGATCTTACCCTTTCCTTATTTGGATGTGTTTGCTTTTGTTTTTTCTTAAAGGAGCAAGAGCACTCAAGGTGAAGGATAATAATCAACTCGAATCAGCACTTTGAATGAAATTCTGTTTCCCTGTGGCGTCTTGAACACTTTCTTCTTCGGGTTTTGAAAAAGACTTATAACTCTGTGGCATAGCAGCTATGCAGCTTGAAATCCAAGTAGCACTCAATTTTATTATTTCCTATTTGTACAATAAGCTTCCCAGACGACGTGTCAACATTTTCGGTGAAGAGCTTGAAAGACTTCTTAAGAAGAAGTATGAAGGGCACTGGTATCCAGAAAAGCCATACAAAGGATCAGGGTTTAGATGTATTCATATAGGAGAGAAAGTGGACCCAGTCATAGAACAAGCATCCAAAGAGAGTGGTTTGGACATTGATGATGTTCGTGGCAACTTGCCTCAGGATCTTAGTGTTTGGATTGACCCATTTGAGGTTTCATACCAAATCGGTGAAAAGGGACCAGTGAAAGTGCTTTATGTGGATGATAATGAAAATGGATGTGAGTTGGATAAGGAGATCAAGAACAGCTTTAACCCAGAGGCCCAGGTGTTCATGCCAATTAGTGACCCAGCATCTTCAGTGTCTAGTTCTCCTTCTCCTCCCTTTGGTCACTCTGCTGCTGTGAGCCCAACTTTCATGCCCCGCTCCACTCAGCCTTTAACCTTCACCACTGCCACATTTGCTGCCACCAAGTTTGGCTCGACCAAAATGAAGAATAGCGGCCGTGGCAACAAGGTCGCTCGCACCTCTCCCACCAACCTTGGCTTGAATGTCAATGACCTGTTGAAGCAGAAGGCCCTCTCCTCCTCCATGCACTCTCTCTACGGGCTTGGCCTAGGCAGTCAGCAGCAGCAACAGCAACAGCAGAAGACTTCTGCCCTGTCTCCTAACGCAAAGGAGTTCATTTTCCCCAACATGCAGGGTCAAGGTAGTACCAGTAGCATCTTTCCTGGTGACAGCCCCCTTAACCTCAGTCCTCTCCAGTACAGTAATGCCTTTGATATGTTTGCAGCCTATGGAGGTCTAAATGAGAAGTCTTTTGTGGATGGCTTGAATTTTAGTTTAAACAACATGCAGTATTCTAACCAGCAATTCCAGCCAGTCATGGCTAACTAAAAAATAAACCGAAAGTGAAATACAAGTAAATACTATTGTACAAGTTAAATGCACGTACCCAAGGGTGTATCTTTTTTTCCACCTCTTGAGATTTTTTTTAAGGCTTGTAGTATGAATACATTCAGGCTTGGTTAGATAAATATGACATGCATCATTTTTTCATTTGCCAACCAAGCACAAAATTATTTTATACTGACTGTACATTACAAAAATATACTCTTAAAATATGGCCTCTTACAGTATTTAAGATATAGCAAGGACGTGGCTGATTTTTTTCATGTGCATATACATATATGTACAAAGCCATATGTGTATATACATATAAAAAATTGGCACTAATAGGTGGGTTTATTGGTCTTTTTCTAATTGTATAATTTAATTTAGTACAAAGTTTGTAAAATATCAGAGTATATATATTGTTTCTACAACATGGTATTGCATTTATATCTTTTTACTACAGTGATCTGTGACAGCTGCAGCAGCTTCATGTTGTATTTTTTTTACTGAAATTGTAAAATATCCATCTTAAAGACATCAATTCTAAAAAAAAAAGTTAAAAAAGTTGTGTACAGAATATTCCTTAGTGGTGGAATTAAAATGTACGAAATATTTGCTTTTTTCAAAAGAAACACAAATTGTATTTTCTGTTAAAAGTTTAAAGATTTTTGCTATATATTATGGAAGAAAATGTAATCGTAAATATTAATTTTGTACCTACATTGTGCAATACTTGAAAAAAGGTATAAAAGTATTTTGAGTCAGTGTCTTACATGTTAAGAGGGACTGAAATAGTTTATATTAAGTTTGTATTAAAATTCTTTAAAATTACTTGA
>NW_008650109.1:38176-41516 GCF_000695815.1 Acanthisitta chloris | reverse complement strand
CTGCTGAAGATCCCAGCGCTGCGTTCCTTGTGCTGAGGATGCACCCGGGCCTGGCTTGGAGGAGCTGTGGGAAAGTGGCTGTGCTGCTGCACCTCACACAGGGTTCTCTTCCCAAAACACTCCTGACAGGGCACAGAGCCCTGTTAAGCATTTGCCTCTTTGAGCAAACTTGCACTTGTTTTCCGTAGCTGCAGCCGGAGAGGAATTCTGTGTTCTCCTCGATAATTCAGGCTCTAAGCTCTGTGCCTGTTGGGTTGTGGAGCGGTGTGATGTGTCTAGCAGCGCCTCAGGTGATTCAGTGAAACTCTCTTTCCATGCCATCAGGATTATTTGGACCATTATCTCGGGAGGTCCTAGACCAACACATCAGCGTTCTGCCTCTGTATTAGGGATTAATAGCTCAGGAACGGAACTGAATAAAAGTGCTGATTTACAGCTTACTGAACGCGTTGTAAACTCGGTTTATATGCTCTATTAAAAAGAGAAATGTAATGCAACTGCACTGTGACATTCTAAGGTTTTTATTTTAGTGGATTTTACCATTTTTAACTTAATAGATGCTCAAATTCGAATGTGAGTGGGAGGAGAAAGAATTCCAAGGCTGACAGAACTACTCAGCTTTTCCAGGGCTGTTTTGAAGTTGCATCCCTCACTCTTCTGTCTGCTTGGCAAGGAGTGTTCCTTGCTAAGGGACATTGTGAAGAGAAGAGAAGCTGCTTTAATGTGTAAATCTGACAAAGGTCAGCTCATGTTCCATGGCAGCTCCAGTCGTACAGGGAGAGGGGACATGCTAAGTGGATAGTCCTTGGCTCTTGGCAGTGAGTTGTAAGCCACAGATGGAACACAGGATTAAAGTGATCTGAACTTTAGTATTCTGAAACTGGGCTTTGAGACTGAAGGTCAGTCTTTTCCTGTTGGATGCACTGGATGTGACCAAAGGTGTAACTTCTGTGGTCACACAGCCGTGTGTGGTGGGAGTGGATTTGTGGCAGCAGCCTGGTGCTGGCAGAGTGTGTTTGCACAGCAGTGTGAGCTCCTTGCTCTGGACAGAGGCTGAAGAGCTGGCCAGGCTGGAGGTGGGTGCCTGACAGTGGTGTCCATTTCCAGTGCCATGACAACCAGTTCAGAAGCAATAATGGAGCAAAGGGGTTTTCAGGCATTCGTCTGTCTCTATTTAACTGGCTGTTGTTTATTGAGTTTGCCATCTGGTTTGTCTTTCCACTAACAGCACATCTGCAGACAGAACCATCCTTAAGAGCACATCATTCAGTACCTAATTTTAAGTGGATAATTTTGCTTTCAAAAGGAATTAGAAAAATGCTGGATCAATTCCTTGAAAATGGAGAACATGAGTGCTCTGTATTCTTTCTATTTGTATGCCTAGACTTTTAGATTTACTACAATTTTAGTACTTACAGCACAGGACTAATACATAAATTGCTGCTGAGGTTGAGCAGCTCTGACAGTGGAGACTCTCCTATGTGTTCTGTAATATTTCTATTCCTGTGGTTTAAACTGAGATCATTTGTCTTCAAGGTCATCGAGCTTATCCTCGTCCCAGGCTGATGTGTTCCCTTCCTCTGTAACCAGCTCTGCCAGTGAAGGGACATGGTTTGCAGCAAGGAAAAATCCCTGGAAACAAGGTTGTTTTTTGCAGGGTTTGGTCCTGGTGCTCTGCAAGGAGACAGTCCCTGGAACAGCTTCCAGTTTTCTCAGTGCAAATGTGAAGATTTGTAATGTTTTCCTCCTCACAGAAATGAAAGATGTGGTTTCTGTTCAGTCTGCCTCACCCAGTTATTTATCTTTTGATAAAGTTTGGTGCTGAATTTCTAAGATCAAACATTTACATTGCAACACTGGGCACCAAGTCAGTTGCTGGTGTCAGTGTGTGCACCCACAGCTGTCAGGTAAGTGCATTTGCTTTGAAAGAAAGGACATAAAAAGGAGTGCAGGGGGAAAGGAAGTGTTTGCTCAGTTTTCTTTTTGTGTTTTCTCATGTCAACATGCAATTTACTTCCTTAAAATTGCTGGTGTAGGTTAAACCTCGGGAGATGTCTTTAATTCACAGGGAAACAACTGGTTGAGCCATGTGTCCCCCTCAGTGCTGCTTAGTGCATCCTGTTGCTTCACCCCAAGTCCCCACCCAAGCACAAGTTCCAAGCCCTTTGGTCTTCAGGGCTCACTCAATTCAGCACAAGTCAATAACTTTTGAAAATTGCAGTTTAAGATCTGGGAAACTGCTCAGAGGCACCAGCATGGCAGGGCAGAGGGCTGGACAGCTATAGCCTGTGCTGCATTAGTTGTGTGGGCAGAGGACAGACCTCACTCTTGATCAGAAGTCTGGTAGCAGCCACCAGAATTAAACTGATCTGCTTGTTTCTGCAAAGGCTCACAGGTGGAGTTCACAGTGCGTGGTGCTGTGTCGTGTTCTCAAGGGTCCCTGTTGCAGAGGTGAGTCCAGAGGCACGGGCTGGCCTGGCACTGTGGGCTCAGTGAGTACAAGCTCTGCCCTTCTCTTACCTTCAGCTCAGCTGTGGTAACTTACACAAACTGAAGACAGGGCTCTGAGCCACCTGGTCTAGTTGAAGAGGTCTCTGCTCATCGTGGGGAAATTGGACTAGGTGAGCTATCAAAGCCCCTTCCAACCCAAACCATTCTGTGATTCTTTACGCTGCAGAAAGATCCTCCCTCCTTCATGATGTGAAATTAGAGAGCTCCTGAACATTGTTCATACATCCTCTTGCCACACAGCCAGGACAGATGATCACCCAGAGACAGCACTGCTGCCTGTGCCCTCCGTTCCCACTGCATTGCAACATGCAAAGCCTGGTGGTAGCAAACAGCCCAGCTGCATTCTGAACCATCAAGTAACCAAACAACTAGTTGTTAAATCAGCTCTTTGGACCGACATGGGATCAAAGCAGAGTTCATGTACTGATCGGACGCCCCAGACTGTTCTATTAACGTTTCAGGAATAAATACCTCAGGGTTTGTGTTGGTAGTTTTGGAGTAGATGAAGCAAACCGGTGGTTCAGCACTCTTTTTTATATCATCAGCAAGTTGATTTAAATTGACTGTACAGAGTTGGCTGCATTCCTCTCATGAGTTGCATAAAAAGTTTCAGAGTTCATGTACTGATCGGACGCCCCAGACTGTTCTATTAACGTTTCAGGAATAAATACCTCAGGGTTTGTGTTGGTAGTTTTGGAGTAGATGAAGCAAACCGGTGGTTCAGCACTCTTTTTTATATCATCAGCAAGTTGATTTAAATTGACTGTACAGAGTTGGCTGCATTCCTCTCATGAGTTGCATAAAAAGTTTGCTAAATCGCCAGAGCTGT
>NW_008650109.1:36304-38155 GCF_000695815.1 Acanthisitta chloris | reverse complement strand
TGAAGGGACTGTTTCCAAAGATCAGTGAGAGGAACTGTTAAACTGTTACCGTGGCACTGCCTGTGTGACTTTTGTCCTCTTGCCTTTATTTTAGTGACAGTAGTAAGGAGTTTTGCCTTACAGGAGGTAAAAAGCATTAAGACTCAGGAATGTAAACCACATTCCCTTTGGCACTGTGAGCTCTCTACCTCACAGACAAACTATGATCAGTGTGCAGAACAAATGGCAGGTGTAAAGTATAATTAGAAAAACCTTGGCGTACAGTGCAGACATCTCTCACCCCCATCCTTTATTCTGTCACCTCTTGTTTGCTAAAAACAAGGTGCAGTATGGATGGCTGCAATTTTGGTGGAACTTGCTGTAGTTTTTCACTTGATAATTTACCACTTCAGAGGCCTGAAATGAGAGCTCCTCTCCAACCATTACATTTACACAGTCTATCAGCCATGGAGCTCACTGTGCTGCATTCCCTTGTCCCCTTGGCTCCAGGATTACCCATAGCATAAAACAAAAGAGGACTCAGGGAATGGAGTGCCTTAATTATTGTTTAGTGCCCATGTGAGCTTCTCTGAGAATTTTTTATCAGCTGGCTAATGCAGTTAAAACCAGACTTGGAAACTCACCTTTTTCCTTTGGCAGAGTGTATTCATTCCCTGCTACACCCATAACCCCTTCCCATGTCTCTTCTGCCTCCCACAGCATCCTCAGAAGGACTGAGTTGTGTGTTGCTCCCTTTGTTCACTACTTGCTCTGCTGCACTAGGCTTTCATGCTGCTCTTCTTTTCACCCAGGCTCCACTTCTGTCTGACCTCAGCTGTTAATTGCTCCATGCTTGGAGCTGCAGTGCCATGGGAGACTCGGCACGCGAGGCTGCAGCGCTGAGAGGTTCTATCTCCCTCCACCTCGTGGGCTAAGCCTTGCCTGACTTCACTTTAAGGACTTTAAGAGTGTAAAGAACTCCTGAATGTCAGAACACAGGGAGGGGTTGCATGATGTGCTCGTGGTCCCATGTAACTGGGTGAATTTGCTGCTTGGGCTGTCTCGGTCACTAGTGCAACAGCCCAGGAGTTTTCAGTCACGTTGATGGAAAGAAGAGGTGGCAGGTTAGAGAAGAACATGGCAAAATAGATAACAACTCAGACACCCCACATTCCACATCTGACTCTGGGCAAGCTACTGCCCTTTTTTCTGTGTTGTTTCCTTCTCTGTCTCTATTGAAATCCTCTGTTGGCAAGTGTCAGATGTTAGCTGGTTATCACTGGCTGTTTGCTGTCAATGAGGAACTTCATCCAGTTTCTTTGTGCCACAGGAACATCCTCTGAGGTTGACCTTCTGTTCCCTCCTTTTGTTGCCTTTAGTCTTGGTGGCCTTGGAGTGTTTCCTCCATTGTACAGTTCACTTAACGTGGATTAGGTGACCTTTACATTCTGAAATGAGGCATGCATATGAAAGTGAGGCACTGGATCCTCATTGTCCATGGTACACGGAGTCTGATTCATCCACCACTGGAGCAGAAGGCCTCTAGAGCAGTGAGATCTCACATACTGACTATTGTGGTTCTCTGAAAGAATGTCTGTGGGTGTTTCTATAGATATGGAAGTATATATTCCTCCAGTACAAATCATGTGAAAATTTTGCACCAGCCTACTCACTGAAGTTGCTGCTGGTCAAAATTAGACTTGCAGACAGATTTTACAAACTAAAACAAATTCCCTTTTGATTTTCCTTAGACCCTGATGTTAAGCAGCCCGTGTGCCAGCACAGAGACAGGACTGCTGGGCTCTGCCACCACCATGCCATGAACTGTCTGTGAATCTTCCACAGATCAGCCTGGGCAAGAGGAGTTTTGGT
>NW_008650109.1:21230-36272 GCF_000695815.1 Acanthisitta chloris | reverse complement strand
GCTGAGTCTCAGACATTGTAGCTCACTGCAACATATTTTTGAAGCCCAGTGACTGTGTCTCTTGAGGTTAGCCAGGTACATCCTGCAATTTAGTGGGAAGAGAGCAAAATTCCTGACTGTCATTGAAAGTATTAACACCTGGAGCAATTCCCTACTTTGCAGGTATTTGTGAATCTCATGTTATATTTATTACCTGCTTTGAGACATAGCTCATATTTTATTAGAGAGCTGTTTCATTCTGGAGTAATGCACACAGGTGTTCTCCACTTGTGCCTTTAGATTTCTGCAGTGCTGTCCTCAAAGACTCATTTCAGCACTGCCAACCCAAATCACTGGAGAAGTTGTATTCAGCTTTCCAAGGATATTTCAGAAATGATGAGGTAATCATAAACAATACTCCACCTCACACCATATAAATTTATCTTCTAGGTATAGAGTGAACTAGATTTCAGAATGTTTTAGCTTTTCTCTGCAAGAGTCCACTAAGGATTTAATTTTTATGTGAAAATTTAGGTCCTTAGGAAATCACAAGTTCCCTGGAACTGTCACTTCACAGGAAACAATATCGAAGGGAAAGTGATGAGCTCAGAAGTGTTGGCAGTGAACCACAGCTGCTTCATGGAGACAGATTTCTAAGTGACACAGAAGGACCAAGAGCTACCACCACCCTCCTGCTTGTGTGCTTTGCTTGACAGATTTGACATCCTGGTGGCCACAACTGCAGGCAACCTCCTCAAATTAACTTGTACAGATTGGTAAGGGACAGAAATACTCAGTAAGAGATCACCCACTGCATCTCTGGCCCCTCACTCCTGACCTGCAAGGAAGGTCTCCAAAACTGCTTCTAAAGACAATCTGAGTACTTAAATTCCTGACTCCAGGACAGAAAATCACACAGATATTGATTGTACATTACGTTATGATTTTTGCTACCCCTAGGCAATAATTATTCCTGTCTCTCACCCTCTCTTTGTGCCATAAATGACATTATCTGCTGTCCTCTGGCCAGCATCCTCCCTTTGATCAACAGGAACCAATCATCCTTCCTCTCAAGTTGCCTAATTCATTAATATAATGAAGTTTAACTCAGAACAATTATTCTCAACCTGTATTTAGCTCTAAGGTTATTGCTTCTATTTCAGACCTAAGGCAGCCTGATGTGCCTGAAAGCATGTGTAGTTTTTCCAAGTACACCAGCTGACCTAATAAATGGTGTCCCCTCTCCCTGCCCTTGCCTCACTTACATCTTGCACTGCCCTCACTCTGATGCTTCTGCTGCACTACTGTGCTTGTTCCTGCTCAGCTGAGCCTACAAACGAAGTCATAGCCTGGAGGAGCTGCTATGGGAGGTATTCTACTAGCCCAGTTTGGAGCAGAGAGTGCAGGCTGGTGGGAGGTAAGTGAAGCTGCTGTCCCTGAGTGTGCTCTGTGGGCTGGTGGGAGGTAAGTGAAGCTACTGGTGACACTGGAGACCAGGGAGCAAGGCTGACTTGATGATCATCTCATTAGACAGCACACATTCGTGAGTGATGAACCTTTGGAGGTCAGTAAAGTTGTCTTTCATTTTTTCTTGGTGTCTCTGTGGTTTTAAGAATTCAGTATTTGGAGTCACTTACCTGCCCAAAGGCAGATACCAGATCAGCTAAACTCAGCGTGTGGATCTTATCTCCTCAAATCAGTTTTGTTCCAAGTGTTCTGCTCTACAACCTCTCTCTTTCCTTGTTTAGTCTTTGAAATTCCTAGGTTTTCCCATCCTGATTTTTCCTTCAAGGTCTTCCTTAAAACTTGCTTTTCTTAGTTTCCTTCCCAAACCAAGTTGTTCTCCCACTCCTTGTCTGAGGTCTGTGCCTCACCATGTATAATTTGCAGTGTATTATCTGATGAAGACTGTAATCTCTCCAGGGCAGGGCTGTGTCCTGCTCTGGACTCACAGTTGCCTGTTTTACTCTAGGAGGTTGAATAAGAAGGACAGAAATAGAAGAGTACACAGACACTCCCAGATAAACTGTGTTTTGTGATCTGTGTTCCAGAAACAAATGCAGGAACAATTGTTATTAGTAATGTGGTTTATGCTGTACCACTGGAAGCTAGAGAAGAAGTAAATCCTTTAGGCAAAGAAACTTCGTTTACAAAACATTTGTGGAATGTATTTATCTAAAAATGCAAAGAGTTATGGTAGAGAACAATGTTCCTTTGCTGATCTGGAGTTAATTGTCAATGACAACACAGCAGTAAAATCTTGTAAGCAGTCCTGCTGTAGTAGGACTTTCCTTCTCTGCAGTTTTCCAAAGCCCTTCCCACGCTGATTTCCATGGCCTCTGCTGCTGCTGTTGGAACAGTCCTGCTCACTTGGCTCTCCCACTGTGCCTAAGGCTCAGAAAAGCAGGATGGATGGGGAGGAGGATGACCCTGCTCACCTCCAACAGAGGTAACAGGGGAGAGGGAAACCTTAACCATGCAGGACAGACTTCTGCCTTTAGCCATCGCTGAAAGTTCTTCCCTCTGCGCATGTGTTCGGGGTAATGTGTGGCTAATAATGCATTTTTAAATGTTTTTTGGTCTGAGATCTCCAAAGAGTTTGGCTTTTTGATGCCTGCACAAATGGACTCTGCATACTTAAATGTCTCCCTGATGGAATTAGAAAACGAGTGCTGCGTAAGTGGAGAATGGGGATCATCTGTGAGACTGACTTTGAGCTCTCTCCAAAAGCCAGATGGTTACAGCTAGGATTTTGAATTTACCTCTTTTCCAGAGAGATCTGGGGCTGTCCAGCCCAACCCTGCTGCCAGGGGCATTGCTGCAGGGTGGCAACTGGCCCATTCCCTCTCCTGACATTTGCATTTGCTCAAACAAAAGGCTCATTCTGGCCGGGGAGTGCTGTGGCTGAGCTCTCATGCTGTCCAGTTCCCAGTTGCTTTTTGGAAAGAGCAAGCTGTGCTGGAGTGCCTGGTTTGAGCACTCCTGTGGGGCACTGTCATCTTGGATATTCTGGTCTTGTCATATATAAAAAGATATCTATATTATTTGCAAGCAGTTAGTCATCTGCTAGCCAGAATGGGGTTGTTTCCCTTAAGGATGTTTAGGATCACATAACTCTTACAGGCAGAGTGGAAAATGTCCAAAGATGTTGGAATTAGTCATATATAACTGTTGCAGTTATCTTCATTCAGAGCCTTTTCTTTCACTCCCTGTTAGAGCTCCTGAACTTGAGGGCTGTATCCCCTCTCCAGCCTTTCCTATAACATTTATCCAGGCAGGCTGGAAGACAAAGGGGAGTCCAGGCTGTATATCCTCTAGCCAGTTATTTCTTTCTTTACTTGGTTTTGTTGGTTTATTTTTTTTCCATAACCACTTGATAAATCATGCCATGGAGAGCTGGGAATTGAAACATATGACCTGCTTGCCATGCTCTCCTGCTCCTGACTTCCAGCAGCAGTTCTGGGTTCTCTGAGCCTCTGTTCCCCCATCAGCACCAGGTATAACCCCATCTCTGTGCCTTGGGGAGGAGCTGTGAGTTTTCCTTCTCACTTGAGAGCTCCTGGTGACCCTGGGCTAAGATACCACTGCTGCAGTAAAGCACCTCCTAGTTATCCACAGACCTTCATCCTTAGATAAGCTCCCTGTGGTATCACTGTCAGCATCAGGGTGGGGATGGAGCAGAGGAGAGATGGAGCAGTCTCCCTGCAGAGCTGGAGACAAGGTGAGCTGTGGACTTTGGCACTGTGAAGGTCAGCCTTATTCCCCTGTGAAATGCACAATCCCTCCCACAACAGGGGAAAAGAGAAAGTGTTATATTGGCTTTCCATCCATTCAGTGTCCTGTGCATGGCTGGGATGTGCTTCAACTGGGGACAGCTGCTTTATGGGATGTTTTCAAGGGAGCTGATGCTGAGTGGGACTAATCAGCAGAGACTGTCACAAAGTAGACAGGGACACAAATCCTTTCTGCTAGGGGTGATTCAGGCTGTGCAGTGCCCACAGTGGAGATGTTAACTGGTGTGCAACACTCAACAGCATCCCAGGAGTATGGGGACAAACCAGATGAGACAAAATGGAAAAGATGGGAAACTGGTCACTATTACTTGCAACTCCCTGAATTCCTCTTGGAAACAGACCCCAAAAGCCCAACCAAAACCTAATTGTCCCTCCACTGTGCAGTCAGTCCAGGGTGAGGGGTCTATGCAGGCACTTTGCTGCTCTAAGTGTCGTTTGCATTTACAGAGGTCAGGTGCTGGGAGGCCACTTGCAGAGCAAATGCTTTTGCTGTGCACCTTGTCCTTGTGAACTGGAAGAACCTGAAGGACTGGTGAAATGGGGACCTGCAGCCAGCTCCTACCAGGATTCACTTGTGGATTGTTCTTTCCTCTGTCCTTCCAGAAATGAAGTAACATTTGCTGGGTGATGTCTTTCACCATGGCAATTGGCCCATGAGGCTGTGCTGAGGCATAGCTTGGTCTAGGATGCACTAAAAATACATGTGACAAGAGTAAACATTGACTTTTGCCAGGGTGGGAGTGTGTCTGTCAAGAAGGAACTGCAGTGATAGGACAAGGGGTAATGGGTTCACACTGAAGGAGAGGAAGTTCAGGTTAGATATTAGAAAAAAGTTATTTCCTATGAGGGTGGTGAGACACTGGCACAGGGTGCCCAGGGAGGCTGTGGTTGTCCCATCCCTGGCAGTGTTCAAGGCCAGGTTGGATGAAGCCTCGAACGTGCTCTGGTGGGAGGTGTCCCTGGCAGGAGATTGGGGCTGGATGGTCTGTAAGGTCCATTCCAACTCCTAAAATTCTGTGTTTCTCTGATTCTAAGTGCCAGCAGTGTGTGGGGCAGACAGCGGCACAGAGTGAGCACAGGCTCTGTCCTCTGTTCTTTCCTTTTCAAAGCGATCATTTAATTGAAACAGCTTCACAGATTACAATTGTAACTTTTCCCTCATCCTTTCCAGACAGCCTCGTTTCAACAGGTGGGGGAAGAGGCTGGAAGGGAAAAAATAAGGACCTTAAGAAACACGAAGGACCTATCAAAGGGGAAATGCCTCCACCTCCTCCCTCCTCTGCCAAGCTTTTTTCTTTCATCCGTTTTCTTTTTAAGGCATAAAAGCTCACGCAGAAAAGAGGCAGGAGGCAGAGCTATGGTCCCTGGCGCAGGGGACAGGACAAGGTGACACGGCTGGTGCCACGTCAGCAGCTCCTGCCCCTGCCAACAAAGGGGCCCATTGAGAGACACCGTGTGCCACTGCTGGGGAGCAGGCACAGACACCAGCTCGGGCAGCTGCTGAGCCACGTGAGCATCTTCTCCTCCTCCTCCTCCTCCTCCTCCTCTCCAGCAGAAGGTCTCCGAGGTGTCTGGGGAGCTGTATGTGTGAGGCTCCCCCAGGTGAATGAGCAGCACCCACCCAAGCACCCCCAAAGCAAACAGACAAATGTGCTTCTCCCCAGCCCATTAATTTTTTTTTTATTTTTTTTTTTTATTTTTGGTCAGTATTTTCCCTTTCCCATAACATTTATCCAGGCAGGCTGGAAGACAACGGGGAGCTCAGGTTGTATATCCTCTAACCAGTTATTTCTTTTTTTGCTTGTTTTTGTTGGTTTATTTTTTTCCATAACCACTTGATAAATCATGCTGTGGAGAGCTGGGAATGGAAGCATATGAATGGAGTGGAATAAAAACTGGGAGTGGAAGCATATCTCCCCTTTTTTTTTGTTTTTTTTGCTGAGAACACAGCAGCAGAATAAGGGAAAACAGCTTTTCATTTCTCTCCCTTGCTGACTTGCAGCCATCCCCTATGTGCAGCTCCAGGAGGAATGAATAAAATCACTCTCTTTCAAGACACTTCTGCTCCAGAGCATAAAGTTACTCAGCATTTACAGGCCCAGGTCATTGGAGATATTTTTATTCTGTGTCTATTTTGCTGTGCCTCAGAGTGACGTATTGTGGATGCTTCCAGTTAACAGTACCTGAATGTAAACAATGTTTTACTCCTATTTACAAATCAAAAGAGATATTTATTTTTTTTTTAGTTATGTTTGCAAAACTGTATTCGTGTTCCAATTTTCTTTATGCAGAAATGAAAGCACCTGAACTGCAGGGCAGGGAGGGTTTGGTGAGCAGAGGGTGTAGGAGCCTGGATGCACCATGTTATATAAACAAACTGGTGGTTTTGAAAGCAGACTTAGAGGAGTTTGAAATGCATTTATTTAAGCAAGGAACCCATCTGCTCCTAGCAGTAATGGATTTGCAGAGCAATCGTGTGTTTGCTCAGCTCACAGGCCAATGGGTTTTACATATGTTACATGATTTGCACTGGTCGATACAGAGCACAGACACACACGTGTTCACATCTGGAGCCCATGAGCCATGAAAACAGGCACTGAATAGTGACCTTGTTAGCACTTGGCAGTGTCTGGACCCTCGGGGTAAAAATATCATATTTTAACATTTTTTGGGATGAGCTGTTAGGTGTGTGAGGCAGATTGTGGCAATGCCCATTCACGGGGCTGTGTGATTCCTGCAGGATGCAGCTACTGCAGAGTGAGGCTGGAGCTGCTTCCCTCACCTGGCTGGCCAAGAAGGAAAACTCCAAATTCCATGGGAATGCAGTACAGCTGGATTGAGGATCTGCTCCTGCTCACAGCACTGCCAAGGACATGGCAATGCGTTTTAATTCTGGTTATGGAAGTAGGGAAAAGAAAGCTTTATCCAGAACAAGAAAACTAGTCCTTTCTATGGGAAATATGGAATGGGAGCAAACCCCCAAGGCTTTACCTAGAAATACCTTTCTGAGCCCTTCAGGGTGTCTGTGGATTCTGGTTACCTGTCCATGCCCCACCGGTGGTGGCACCTGAGGCTCCAGAATCTCCCATCTTTCCAGAAACATTTTAGCAGCAGCACTTTTTCCATTGCACTGGGGAGCACTTGCAGAATGCAATCTCTGACAGTTGGGTGAGTGTTTGCCCTGGAGCCTGATTTAAAGAGCTGTGCTTACCCAGCAAAACCAGGGCCTGATTGGGCAATATGCTCCCTTGAGCAGACTGGTGAGAAAAGTGAAGGCCAGGAACTTCAATTTTATGACCTTGTAATGTCCAGAGGCTCAAATCCATGACAGAAATCTCACTGGTCAAGGCAATTACTAGAAAAAAGGGGAAAGGAGAAAAAACAAACAACCAAACCTGTCCTCTGTCCAGACTGCCAACTAAACAACCTGTGAGCTGCAATAATTCTGCAAAAGATGCTCTCAGGAGTGTTTTTTACCATGAAAGTGGTAATAAATAATAATAAAGAAATCCATCTGTGTGTACTTTACAAAGCAAGGAAAAAATTTCTTCCTCTTCAAGCCTATGGTCTGTGAATAATTTGTGAACAAGAGGAGCAGCTCCATCTATCTTACACAGTGTTTGTTACAAATCATTTGCTCACATGTAAATCTTCCTGCCAGGGTAGGAGCAGCAAACCCTCCTTCAATTTTTGTCTGCTGAAAAACTTCTATAGCTAAACATGAAAAATTGGATTGATAAGTAACAGGCATAGAAATGCATTTGGGGATGAATGTGTTCCCAGGCTGGGTGACAGCCTTGGTGGGGCAGCTGGCAGCAGATTTCTGGCTGGCACACAGTGCTGAGCCACAAGGGCTAATAATTTTGCAGGCAAACAAGAAACCAAGCCAAAAAGACCATCTCTAAATCCACAGGATATCTACAGCAAGCAGGCAAAGAGCCACGACCCGAGGGAAATGCATCAGAGCATCCTATCTTGAAGAAAACTTGTTTAGAGCTCGCAGAAGTCCCTAGGTGGCAACACTGCTCCTCCAGACCCTCCTGGGAGCCTTGTCCTGGCTCAGAGATCACCAAAACCTCCTGCTTTGGAGGTTCTGTGGCTGAGGCCTCAAACTTCCATTCACAAAGAAAGGTAAGAGAAAGAGTATGTGTTTAATGCTGGTGGTGGCAAAGGGAAGTGAAAACTTGTGGTCGCTGGAAGGCTCTGCCACCTGAAGGCAAACTATAAGAATGACCAAAAACCCCTGATAATTTATTTATTTCAAAGAAATATCAAGTTTTTTAAGCCAATTTTGTGATGCTGGAAGATGTGACTCATGATCCCTAAATGTTTTGCTTTGCCACACATAGATAACTGCTCCAATATCTTTAGATTCTGCAAACAGGGGGAGAGAAAACCTCAAATAAATTATACATTGTGGCTTTTCTCTGGAAATGGATTTGATTGCCTTATCACACTCCCTACTAGATCTTTTTTTTTTTCCCCCTGATAAACCTAAAAACCTTTCCTTCTGCTTTACTAACAAGCCAAGGATAAAATCAGTGAAATGGGAACAGCCATCCAGCTTGGCAGGATGCTGCTGCTTCCCGCTTGGAAAAATGAACAATATTATTGATAAATATTATAAATTATGCAGCCGAGGGTCTGTGAAATGGTTAAATGAAGTGGGGCGAGGCCGGTGCAGCCCCGGCGGAGGGTGCCTGGCTGTGAGCTGCGGAGCAGGAGCTCCGTGCGGGTTCCCACGCGCGGGGCCGATGGTGCTGCTGCTGATGCTGCTGATGCTGCTGATGCTGCTGATGCTGCGATGCCACACGCCACCTCGTGTCGGGCTCCGGGAGCGCCTGGAGCATCCCGGCCCCATTTCCAGCCGCCTGGCGTCATGTCGGTGCTGAGGGATGAGTGTTTTTTTTCTTTTTTTCCTTTGCACTCCAAATATTGCCAAAATTGGAAGCTGTGATGGGTCGTGCTGGGTGGTGGGTGCAATAACTGTGTGTGACACTATTAGGTGCTGGTTGTGACTCGTGTAATTAAATTCTGGGTTGGACACTGCTTGGTGGAGAACCTGCCCCTGCCTGTTTAGACAGTGAGGGTGGTGAGGTGCTGGCACAGGTTGCTCAGAGAGGCCCCTGGAAATTTTCCAGGCCAGTTTGGATGAGGCTTGGAGCACCCTGGGCTGGTAGAAGGTGTCCCTGCCTATGGCAGGGGATGGAACGAGATGGTCTTTAAAGGTCCCTTCCAACCCAAACTATTCAGAGAATCATAGAATCAACTGAGTTGGAAGAGACCTCCAAGATAATCCAGTCCAACCCTACCGTGGTTACTAGACCATGGCACTAAGTGCCACATCCAGTCTTATCTTGAAAACCTCCAGGGATGGTGAATCCACCACCTCCCTGGGCAGCACATTCCAGTGTCTGATTACTCAATGATTCTGCAGTTCTATGATAGGATGAGTCTTGCTGAGGCCAGTGAGACCTCTTCTGCCCCATAGCTCTCTCTCTAATATCCTGATTGCACCTTGCATTCTGTCCAGGGATGGAGTGACGTGGCCAAGGCCAACCTTGGAGTCTTTTCCAGATGGAGCTTTGTGATTTCCAGTATCTTCCCCAAGTACCTGCACAGAGGTGCAGGAATTGCAGGCACCTTCTGAAGAGACTCGTGGCTCCAGAGCTGGAAGGGTTTGTGACCATGCCCATTGTCTTTCCTGAAGCACAGTGTGCTTTGGGGAGCAGATGGAGGTGAGGACCTTGTTTTAGCAAGACTTGACTTTCTGGGGCTGGGATGTGGCTGAGATTTCTATGGTGATCTTTGGAGCAAGTCCCTAATAGCAAGAAGCATTCTCTTAGCAAGGCAGTAACCAGTCCAGTCTGAGCACAACGTGCAAGTGCTGCTGAGACTTTTAGATGTCTGTAGGCTTTTGTGCTTGTTAATGGGAATGTTGCAAGTCATCAAGCTGCTGGTGCTGTTTAGGGAGGGGTGATGTGGAGGATTTTCTCAGAGAGCTGCCTGCACACCAGAGGCAGGCTGGACCAGCTGCCCTGGTCAGATCCATGTGTGGATCATCCTGGTCTGGAATGGGAACAGCTTGTTTGAAGTTGTCCTAGGAATGTACAGCCCGGACTCACTTTCCCCCTATGTATATTAATCAATATCACATTTCATCTGCTATTTTCTCATCCTGTTGCTTGGTATCATGAGGCCCTTCTGCAGCTCCTCACAGTCAGCCTGTGGTTTTACAGCCCCAAATAACCTGATCTCAACAACAACCTTCATAACTCACCTCTCCCATTCCTCTTCCAAACCGTCTCCCCCAGGCAGCCCCAGCCCTCACACAGGTCCCCTGGGACACTGCTGATGACTTCCCTTCATTCTGAACACAAGGGTGAGACCTTTCAGTCTCACCCTTTCTTTCCAATGCTTCAACCAGGTGTTGGCTCAGGAGACTGCTGTACCCTCTCCCTGCAGGACAGCTAAATGGCCTTGAAAGCCTTGGGTGAGGAAGTTAGAGCTCTAAGGCCTTGATCCAAAACAACTCTGTCAGCTGGAGTATCTCTGTCCTCATGATTGCTTCAAAGAAAAGTGTTACACAGCATCACTTCCCTCTGTTGAAATCTTCCTTACATCGTATTTACCATTCAGCTGTGAGTTTTATCCTTCTTACAGTTTCTACCAGACTTGCTGAGTGTTCATACCCAGCCCCTGGGAAGTCTCCTCTAAAATTAGACCCATGTTTGCCACCTTCCGTGCTCTGGTCCTGCCACAGACTGAAGCAAAGGTTATCTGCTGCAGTTAATGGTTAAGCAATGTTTATGTAAGCACTTTTACCCTTGGGTGAAAAACCATCTGATCCTGGAGATTTATTATTGCTGTTTTTCTGTTTATTTCAAGCAGTAGAGGAAGCCATGTCCTTTACATGTGTTACAATACCCACTTGGTTCAGCCATGTGAGGAGAAGAGTGAAAGAGGAAAAGAAGGCACAAACCCCTTTATGGGTAGGTCCTTTTTATGAAGGTTAATCCAGTCCAATTACCATGTTGTCATGCCAGTTTAAGGTGAAAAAATGCCCCCCCTCCCTTCCCTAGATGAATCTTTCCCTCTTTCTCTTTTCTCCAGCCTTCTCCCTCCCTCCTGCCTTTCTAGCCATCACTGGGACACGTGAGAGGGGGTAGGAATTGCTAGGTGGGACAAGCCCCAGGGCCCTTTCCATTCTGTGAGCACCAGTCTCACACTCCAGGGGGACAGTACAAGGGGTCTGGAGGAGGGATTGTCCCCATCCCAAACTGGCTGTAATCCTGAAACATGGACACTGAGGTTTTGCTCTCCTTGCTGTTGTCAGAGCTGCTGCAGCCTTGGCACATGCAGGTCTTTGTCTACCAGCAAAGCTTAGGTTGGGAGGAGACCCTCAGTGCATGCCAGCTGGGCTGGCACTGGGGAGGGTTGGCTGGGAAGAAAGGTGAACATAGGGATGGGCACAGAGAAAAACACTGGAGTTAGAGATTCCTGACTGAAACCTGACCCACCTAGCAGCCTTTGGAAGACTTTCCATTTGTTTTCTAAACTCTCAGACCTGAATGTTGTATCATTTGCCCAGCCATAAATAGCTGTGAATTAAACAGACTGTGCTGCTTTTTTGGCTAATAGATATGTCCTCTAGTGCTGCAGTGTTATCTTCATATTCCACTGGTGTTTGCATTGGAGATCAGGAGCTCAAGCTGACTTTATTTTTTTCCCAAGATTTAAAGAGCTGGCAGAACATTCATTCAGTTGTGCAACCTCCATTCAGAGAGGTTCTCAGATCCTGGGCACGGGGCTCATTTTTTGTCCTTAGACAGCTGCTGTAAATCAATTCAGCGTTTGGAGGTCACTTGTAGTCAATCAGTAACCAGTGCTGGTGGACGGGAAAACACTAAATATTTGGTATTAAAACAGGTTCTAAACTGGAAGTTCTTGCTCAGACTGACATTTTCACAGCCATGCCTTCAGAAACCTGCTCCATCCAGCCTCAGTGGAGGTACCCAGCCTGGCCATGGTCTTTTCCTGGTAATTATCTACAGGGAGAATTTCAAAGCACGTGTTCATGCACAGATTGCCACAAACTGGGGCACAAGGTGCTTCAGGTGGAGGAAGTGGGTCTCGTGCAAGGTGCTCATTTGGTGCCAGCTGAATTACTCCTCCTTTTTGCAGGAAATCATTAAGTGTTGGCTGAAGCTGTGCATGACCTTCATCACAACCATCTCCTTCAGGAACAAAGACCCATGGCCAGGGGGCAATTCTCACAGGGGTCCCTAATTCCCTTTAAAACAACTGGGAACTAAGCTCTTAAATACCTGTGCTGTCTGAATCGTGTTCCAACGACGTCATCACCTCTATTTGCTCCTGTTCTGGAGCTGGTTGCCCATGAAAACTTCTGCCTGACCTCATCTCGAGCCCCTGCAATGAGAACATGCTCAATTTCCTCTTTGCTTTGACCTCAGCAGCCCTGGGCTCTGCGGTGATGCAGGATGCAATCTCTGAGTAATCACCCAGCCAGCTCTCCGTGCGTGCAGCTCTCATGCCCTCGTGCCCTGCACTGTCAGCTGTCTGACACCAGGCCCTGTGTGCAATCTGGACGTGCTCCTGCAGGCCCCATGCTGCAGCCACATGCTGTCCCTTTGCTGCTGCTGTTTGTCCCCTCTTAGCAGAGCAGGGCTGCTCCAGCAGTTTGCACAACCACCTGTGACTCATGTTTGGATCCATGTGCTGGATGGTGTCCATTGAGCTCTGGCTCCAGGGTTTGCAGATTTGGGTGTTGCACTTTTCATCTTCACTCCAGAGAGGGAGGTGGGCACATTGTGCTGGTGCCAGTGGCTCTGTGCTGTCAGATCCATCCCTGTGTCCTGGGGAGCTCCTGCAGGTCTCAGACCCAGCTAATGTGGCTCTACTCCATTGGTACAACTTTCTCAGCTGGGCTTAATGATCTTGGAGGTATTTTCCCACCTTAGATTCTGATTCTGTGTTGCTTTCTGAGCCTGTATCTGTGGGAGATGCTGCTTCTCTGGTGTCCACCTGTGGAGGAAAGCTTTGACATCAGCTATTGTCCATGGCCATGTGGCTTTTGAGGTGGCAGCTTTTCCCTGGAGTCACACAGGCACTGGTGCTCCTTCCCAGTCTGCTCAAGCAGGATTTTCCCTTTCTCTCTATCCTCTCACACATTTTATACAAACTTCAAACATTTCCTTCTAGCTTTCTGACAGCCTGAGAGATGGACCCCAAAGCACAGGATGGAACCTGAGTGCATGAGCAACACAAGAGGGATTTTCTGATCAGGAGCCACAGGCATGTGCCCATTAGCTCTGCAAAGGCTGGAGGAACATCCTCCAGCACCATCCCTGTGTGTCGGTGTCCCCAGACTGGTCAGACTTGAATTTTAGGCTTCTTAAGGGTTTAATAAGAGGCTGAGCTAAAATGCTAGCTTTGAGTGGAGAGGTAAATTCTTCAAGGTCAGAAGGTGGAGAGGCTTGGGGTTAGGGTCAGTCCCGTGCCATGAGGTGGTGTGGTGCTCCCAGCATGGCCAGGGATGGTTTTTTTTCCCTGGTGAGCAGGTGACAGATGCTCATGGCACTGCTCCTTCTGCCTCGGGGCAGCTGTGGTGTTTCTGTGCTGTGGAGCACAGCCCTGTGCACCCTGGGGAAGCTCTCAGGATGGCTCAGCACTCCTGGCATGGCTGGTCATGTCCACAGGTTTGGGCAGGAGCTATACGAGCCTGGCTGTGCTGTGTCCAGGAGCTGGACAGGTCTGTTCAGTGTCCATCTCACTGCACCACATTAGGAAACTGACCCAAAATGTGCCCTGGGATCCTCTGTGCAGGTAAGCCCTCACACACATCCTCGTGCCCAAAGTGGGCTGGCAGACACGTTGTGCCTTGCACAGCCCTGGGTCTGAGTGCCACAAACCACTCACACACTCACGGGTTTAAGTGCCTGCTCCTTTCTCAGGGGATTCACCAGGAGTCAAAGCCAAGAAGGCACTTTGGAGCCCAAGCTTCAGCACTGCACTGTGCTGGCTGGAGCAGCAATGAATCTCTGCTTTCTGCTCTCAGCTATGTTTGCATCCCAGCTCTTCTGGAACAGGCTACATGTCTCCAGAGTCATTCCAACACTCCCACACTTGCAAAATCCTTTAGCTTTTGGAAAAAAAAAAGAACCTTATAAACCAAGTCTTTATTAAACCTTCATTCTCCAAAGCCTCTGTTGGGATGGAAAGAACATGCTACTTCCTACAACTTGCTTGACAAATGACAGGTAAGACATGGGAACATCTGCCACAGCCAGGGATGACCCAGCAGAGGTGTTCACTGCTTCAGAGGGCAGTGGGGCCAGTGTCTCCCACCTGCAGAAAATGGTCTTCACAAGAACATACACAAACATTATGGACCTTTAATTGGAGATTTTTTTCACATACACTTAGGAAAGGTACAACAAAAAACCCAGCAGGTATTTTCTCGGTCAGCAAGTCTGATCCTCTCCCTCCCAACGCAGCTTCTTCTGAAATTATACAAACAACCAGAGATTTAGATCCATTCCTGTTGCAGGAGCATTTTGTACATAACCCAAGGCCAGACCACTGGGAGAGGAGCCCAGTTCATCCTGCTGTGATCTCTGCCCATTGCTTGGCTCCCAGTGCAGAGCATGGAAAGCCTTCAGGGGAACCAGAGCTGGACTCACATTCAGAGCTGTTTCCCTCACTGTTAGTTTTCCTCCCTGCAACAACCAAACACCCAACATGGGCAGGCTTTGGGGGGGCTAGAGCCTTGCACACCATGCTGAAGCCCAACACCTGCCTGTTGAATCGCCTTCCCCAGCCCCAACACACGCCTGCAAAAGCACATGTGTGCCCACTGCCAGGCACCAGCCTCTGGCCACCCCGCAGCAAGCCCATTAGATGGCACCACGGGGCAGCTCTGGCTGCACCTTCCTTCCTTCCTTCCTCTGCCCCAGACGTGTCTTGACACTGCTCCAGCCCTGAACTGGCCCTTTGTGCAGGGCAGCAAGCTCTGGGCTCTGCCACAGTCACTTGGCTGAGCCCACGGAACGAGGAGCAATGACAAGGCTCTCCATGCTCACCCCTCTTCCCTGCAATCACAGTCCTTAGCTAAGCAGGATGTTTCCAGGCTCAGTCTTCTCTTTATTTAAGGATTTTTGAATAGGCAAATACTACATTTTTGGACAGACAAATGTTAAAATGATTGATCCTATGGGTATGCACATGCTCCCACCCACAGCCTGTGCTG
>NW_008650109.1:11294-21194 GCF_000695815.1 Acanthisitta chloris | reverse complement strand
CTACACGTATATACAGTGGCCTGGTGGAAAGTGTTTTCTGAGGTTTGAGAGACATCTAAAAAGGCTCTAAGAGGGTCACACTGATAAAAGCCTTTAAAGAGTGTCCACTGTCTGCCTGTGTCTGTGCAGTTCGGATTCAGCAGCTTTGTGTCTGCCTAATGCAGTTTGCAGACTCAGTATTGCACTTTCCTAGGCTGAATTTTGTTCTGACTCCTCTTACTTTGCTCCCTCATCTATAAAAGCAGGATTTCTACTAAAAATAAGCATTAAAACCTCTGTGTATGCTCAGGTGTCAAGGATTTTTCAAAAGCAAGACAGCTGGCAGTACACTACCATCCTTCTGCCTTGGACTTCTTGTGATAGACAATATATTGATTAAAACAAAAATAGGGAATGAGGGTGTTTGCTGACCTTGTTCTGATGTCAGAAAAGTCATTTCAGGTTGAGACTGTGCCTTCAGCTTCTACAGGGACCTGTTGTCCTGGGCATAGGATCAAGGGAGTTTTTCCTCCAGTAAGGATTGCAAGACAGGTAGTAGTTGCCATTTAAAAATGAGGTTTTTAAAAAGAAAAAGGAAAATTTCAGTGAAAAGAAGCAAACTCATAATGCATAGATTGGTTAAATGTGCACAATTGTAAATACAGACAATAATTTACAGGCTTTTCTCTCGACATATTAGTGCTGCTATAAGGAGCCAAGCATGTGACTGACTTACAACGACTTACCATCGCATTTCCAGACTGAAAATGGGACAGATTCAATTGACATTATATATATATTACTTAGCTGTGTACCAATTAGCCAAACAAATGCTATGGATTCCGTCATTTATGATGGAAGCCACATAAAAATTGTGTAATTACTGCAGTGAGTCACCTAGTTAAATGGCACTCCTAGATGGACAAATTGATTTCAATGCAAGATTAATAGTCTTTTGCTGCTGGTTTACGTGCTCGCCAAAGACCAAACTACGTTGTTGCTAAGCATCATTAATGGATTAAAATAGGGGTTCTGCATAATTCCTACAGTGTTTCTTCAAACAGCGAGTTTAGTTTGTGCACTAGCCTAGCTCTTGTTAGCCCTACGTAACACACGGGTCGGGATGGCTGACACAGGGGAGAGAGGTTAATGCAATCCCAGGAACTCTTTCAAAAGCTCACAGGTTTTCTTGTGGATGACTTCACGGAGCTTGCGCACGCGCCGGATGCTGGAGGTCCCCACAAAGCTGTCTGGCTGTAGGACAGCCATGCCATTGTGGACATCTCCCATGATGATGAGCTGGCCATCCACTGTGGTCATGTTGGGACATGGGCAGCTCCAGTCCATGTTCAAAAGCGTGATTTCTAGTGGTTCCTTCCCCAGGAATTTTAATCCCATTTTTTCATCTTTGAGAATCTCCTCCACCGTCACCAGGGCATGTCCTGAGTCTTGGTCTTCAGTCAGCTCTGTGATACGGCCCAGGATGACAAAGTCACTTTTGCAGAAGCTTGTCACCAGCTTCTGGCGGGGCTTGCAAGCCTTGCAGTGTGTGTTCTTCGGGAAGGGACACATCTCCTCGCAGGCCTCACGGCTCTCAAAGTTGTTCTCGTTGCCTCCACACCCACCATAGATGAAAGATTGGCACTGCTTTGTCAAGCTGTTATAGGCCCACCTGGGCTCGTAGGCCTTGCAGTGGCCTTGGAGGGCTGGCAGGTTGCAGATGTTGATAGGGCCGTTCATGCACGTTAACATGCAGCTCTCGTAGGTCTCAAAGTGGTTGAGGTTGCTGTTACAGTTCCCATAGATGAAAGTAAAGCAATTGTTTTTCTTTGCATCGTAGTACCACCTAGTCTGCTCTTCCCCACAGTCTTCGCTGTCCGGTTGCTTCAGGCACTCATCAGTTGGAAAATGGGTTTTGTTTTGGGAAGCTTCTTTGGATGTGGGTTCTCCTTTGATGACTGACAAAGGGAAGTCAGCCCTGAGGAGGCCACCGCTGTTCTGGGCGGTGCAGGTGTAGATGCCAGCATCTTGGAGCTGAGTGTTGTAGATGACCAACTGGGCGATGTTGGTGACCACAACGTTTCCTCTGACGTGATTTGGCTTCATGATGACTTTGTCTTTCCCATCAACCTGCTTCTCCCACGTGATTTCTGGCTTGGGTCTCCCTGTAACGTCGCAGAGGAAGCTGACGGTCTCTCCCACGTAGACAGACTGATGGACAGGGTTGTTCACTAGCGCAGGTGGCAAGATATCAATGACTGTTGTCTCAGAGTAGGCAGTAGTAGGGCGAGCTGTTGTTTCTGGTGGGATAGGGCTGGTGTTTGGCCAGGTCAGATGATACCTACAGGTGACTACATTCAGTGTAATGCCCTTGATGCAAGCTTCTGCATCCATGTAGCACTTGTTGTAGTAGGTGAGCCCATCAGAGGCACAGGTGAAGCTTGGCTCCTTCTCACACCTGTCCTTGCACTTGCAGACGGGTTGACCATCCCAGATGTCACACTCTGAGCCTTGCTGGATGCACATGAAACGGTCACAGGTTGCCTCTTTGGGCATTCCCACTGGCCCTTTTTTCCCCTTGACATCCATGTACCGAGCGGCCACACAACTCTTCGTTCCACAGACATTGGGGCAGCACTTCTCAAAGGTCTCACACTCCTGTGGGGAAGGAAAATGACCCAATTGTTACTGGAGATAAAGGCCTTTTTAGAGACCCAGCAAGCAGAGAGCCCAGAAACTCAAGGGACCTGCTCTGCCACAGATATCTGTGGTCTGAAACTCAGTGTTCCCACTGGCAACGAGTAGCAACATCTCCCCAGCATCTCCCAAGAGGTGTCTAAACACACTGGGAGTTCTGAAGTGCTGCAGGAGAAGACTCTTGGGAAGGAAAATGTTCTTCTGTTCCTTAAACACTAACCTCATCATAAAGTCTTTACCCTAGAGTCACATGGACAGCTTGACTACTGAACCTAGCACCCCCCTGCCGCGCTCTCCGAAATGCCCGGGGACAAGCCCTGAGAAACAAGAGCGGATGGAAAGTCTTATCATATGGCTGTAGGCAGTAATCCTTCTTATTTTCCACAGAAGTATGTAAAGTATTATTTGAATTCCCTGAGACTAACAGCCTGCTCCTGGAGGTGAAACTGCCAAGGATTTGTAATTGTTCACATTGTAGAGGAAATAATAGAATATCTCAAAAAGTAAGGAAATTGTTGCTCCAAAAATAATTTTTCTATGGTATTTAGAAAAACAAACCCCAAACAGCTCATTATGGCTTCTCTGTCCTATTTTAGTCCTATTTTCAAATGCAGCATCGCTCTCCTAGTGATTTATTACACCCCGCCTCGGCTGCAGTCAGCTCTGAATTGTGGTTAATTTTAGCAGAATTTTCATCTTCTGTGCAGAAAAGGTATTTGATACATGGGATCGTGGCTGCTGCGTTGTTATGGGTTACTTTAAGGGACCATGAACACTGCTACCATGTGCCCAACAGGACACACTTCCACCAGGTGTTAAATCCCTACAGCCCCCCTGAAACCCATTGGCTTTCTCCATAAGTGAGAGCAAAATGGCTTTCAAGCTACCAAACTGAAGAGCTTCCCCTGAGTCCAGTATCCTTTCCTTATTGGGAACTGCTGCGTTGTTATGGGTTACTTTAAGGGACCATGAACACTGCTACCATGTGCCCAACAGGACACACTTCCACCAGGTGTTAAATCCCTACAGCCCCCCTGAAACCCATTGGCTTTCTCCATAAGTGAGAGCAAAATGGCTTTCAAGCTACCAAACTGAAGAGCTTCCCCTGAGTCCAGTATCCTTTCCTTATTGGGAAAAAGATGACCTAAGAACTCTTTCTTTTTTTTCCATTTCCAGCTGCACATTATTGGGTTTCAGAAGCAAAGCTAGAAACCAGGATGGGTAAGGTTTTCAGCGGGGGTTAAGGAGTGTGGCTTGGCAGAGTCCTTGGCTGCCTGCAGACCACTCACTCCATCCAAGGTCCCAGGACTCTGCTGTCACAAGACAAAAGGGAATATTTTGAGCCAGTGGCTCCTGGCTTTCAGTTTTTGACCAGTAAATTATGAAAACATCGTGGTCTGCCGCTGCTGCTGGGGTTTTGCAAGTGGTTTAGTATTCACTGCTGCACCTGGGAGTTGGAACAGAGGAGGCTTATTTGGGAATGGCAAAAGTAAAAAGAGCACCTTCATTCCTAACACATGGGATCCATCTGAGCAAATGTCTTTGTTTACTTACGGTCAGCATTTTTCTGTGTTTTTTCCCCCGCTCCCTTTAGCGTTGCAGAAACAACCTGGCTACAGAGCACAAACCCAAACACTTTTTTTCAGCATGGTACACGTTGCTGTCAGCCGGGTTTGGGCTGCAGGAGCTTTGTCGTGGGACATGATGTAAGAGGCAGGACAAGCAGGTATTTTCAGATGCCAGCTTGAGCTGGCAGTGCTGACAGGTTGAAAAATGAACTTTAGGGTTGTAAGCTAAACACATTTTGAGCTGGGAACGTCCCACAGAACATCTGCCTGGTCATTTTAGCCATGCCCTATTCTGCACCCCAAGCACGCTTTGTGCTTCAAGAGCAGCAAAGGCTGATGATTTACATGTTAAATCAAACCATTTCATTCAGGATTTCTCCCAGGAATATAAAGCATTGATAATGGCCACCAACAACAAAGAGCACGGTGACACTGCTAAAACACTACAGATTGGCCCCAGGGCATGCTGAGTTCTGGAGTATCAAATTCAGATGTTTCTTCTGACATGAAAGCAAGAAAAAGGATCAAACAAGAGCGAGTGCTGTACCCAAATCTGCATAAGTGACAGCTGCCACACACCTCCCTGCTTGATAACTCAGCAAACCTTTGCTATTTTATATAGGTCACAGGTCAATTAAATCCATGTGCTCTCTGCATCGAGTCCTGCACGGTGCCACTGCCCTTCTAGCAGGGACAGACAGCTGCAGACAAACCCAGCACCAAACCCCATCACCGCCCGTGGCGCAGAGACAGAAACGTGCATCACTCACCAGGTCAGCGTCGCACTCTCTCTTGCAAGTGCTCTGCGCATCGACCCACAGGTTGGGGTTCATGTCATTGGGGCATATCCCAGCGTGGGAATACCGGATTGGAGGTAGAGCTCTCCCTTTCAGAGAGACCTCCAGAAGCAAGAGAACACTGCTCTTCCCCAGCAAGATCCACATCCACCGAGTGAACAGCACCAACGACATCTCAGAACTTCTCCAGGGCAGTGGCAGTGTCCGAGCTGGAAGTAGTTCTTGTTTGCTTGGGGTTGCTTTCTTTTTTGGTAAGCCTTAAATTTTGGAGGAACACAGATGCACCTGACTTCGGTAAAAACTTCAGCAAGCTCCTCTGCTGCCTCTGTCGATAGTGCAGTTTGGTCTGGACCTCATTGGATTAAAGGTCCTAGGAAATTACCCCCTTATTTTAAGAGAAACGCTACTAGTCTGAGCAGAGTTAGCTCTATTTATACCCTGCCTCTGTTAACAAGTCAGAAAAAGTAAACTTGATTTCTTTGACAGGCACACGCTTCCTATGTCCTGGTGGCAGTCAGACAGATTTGTTGCAAGAAAAAAAAGCTGGAAAGAGTTCAAAAGGCTGGAACTGGCATGGTGGGACCCCTGCATGTTTCTGAATGCAGGGAGGCCTTCTTAACCCCTTTAGACCTAAAGTACTTCCCTATGCTAAGAATGGCATTTACTTCTGAAAGGAGACTTGTCTAAATAACACGGACCCGCAGTCAGGGGATTTCCCCACGGCAAGGGGCTACACAATCACTTGCTAAAAGGAACAAGTAATAGGATTGAAGCAATTAAACCCAGAATATCATATTTTTTAACAAAGGAAGTAGGGAAGAAATAACTTATTTAAACTTAGGATCGACAAAGCAGAATGTCTTCATAACTTCTCCCAGAGCTCCTCTGAGCTTTTTGCTTCTCTTTGGTGGGGAGATTTCCAGGATGCTGCGTTTAATGCTGCCCTCCAGCCCCACCAGGAAGATGTTAAAAGTGTCCCTGAATTCCTCCACATTTCCTGACAGCCAGATCCCATTGTACAGTGCATTGCTGACCCCTTTAACAGCGACAACAAAAAAATAGTAGAAGTTCAACTCTATGGAAACCTGCATAAAGGAATGTACAGCATTTTTGCATTGGGGGGTGGGAGGGAAACTCAGTCAAGCTGAGTTCCTCATTCCCTGATTATTACAGCAAGGGGCTGATCCTGCTCGTGCTGAACACGTGCCAAAATCCAGAGATGAGTGGCAGAAGTCTGAGCTGCTCAGCACCTTCCAGGATTAGAGCCTCTGGGCTGAGTTCTGGGCTAGATTGGGTGGACCTTGTGTGTAGCTAAGAGCCTCCTGGGAGTTTCAGGTAGGTTTGCATCCCATGTGGGGGTTCTGCAGGGCTGGACCAGCAGCGTTGTGCGTGGGGAGGAGAGAAGGGTGTGCATCCACCCTGTGCCCAGTGCTGAGTGCTGCAAAGCCAACACGCCTGGGCGCAACCAGCCCTCACTTTATTCCATTAGGTTTATTAAACCAGGGTTGTTTTCCATGGCTGAGTTTGGTCCTAATTCTCCCCTGAGTGATGATGGCTGCCAACCAGTACAACCAGCAGTGAACTGGGCCATCCTGGGGCTCCTGCTCCTCCCCTGGGCCCAGGCAGCAGAGCGCAGTGACCTGCTGGTGCTTCCCAGGATCACCTCCAGAAGAAAGGGAGAGCAACCTGGAACTGACCTGCCCTGGGCTGTGGCATTTCTGTGGCAACTCAGGCTTATAAAAGAGGCTGTTGCAGTTCTGATTTGTGTGCCCACATTAACGATATGCACAGTTTTTGAATTTCATGGGACGTGCAGAGCAAAGTTGTCCAAATTAGCTATTTATAAGGAGCGAAGTCAACTGCCAGGCAGCAGTTTGCAGTTGATTTATTCTCTCTGAAACTTTAGAAACCTGCATGACACTTGTACAAAGTGTGGCTGTGTGCTAAATGTTTTATTCAGTACTTGTTTACAAAGGCAAACGCAGCACCCTGTGATGCCTAAAAAAGCCAACCAAAAATGACACATTCCCAAGAGGTACTTAAAATTCTTACAGCTCTATTAACAACAAAATCACATGTATTAGTGGCTCTGTTGACTAAACAAAGACACTTTATATTGTAAAATTGACTACAGATCAGTGGGTCCTGAGGAGTGCAGGTATCCCAGGTGTTGGGGAAGCTGCTGTGATACCTCAACAGCCACTGGATATGCAGGGAATTTTCCCTTGATCCATGGCATTGCCACAGTGTAGCCATGGATGTGATTTTTCCCCTGATATCCTGAATCTTTAAAGGCTGTTTTACCCCTTTACTTGCTGGGCTAGAGGTGGATTTTGCAGCCTGCATCTCCTCTCCTGGTGCCAGAAAGCCACGTTCTAGTTTTGGCCATGTTGAGTGAGAGACCCACCAGTGTGGACTCACCATACAGTTCCTCCCTGGCCAAGGATCCCCTGCCCAGAGGCACATTTCAGCCAAGTGGGGCTCTGAAGAACCAGATACAGGTTTGCATCAGAGACACAGAGCAGTTTTCTGCTTTTCTATGTCCTCCTCCATCCAGAAAGATATTCTCCAGGGACAGGTAAGAGCCATTGCAGCTTTCTGCTTTTGGCTCCTAGGCATCATGTTCCCGGATCAGTCCCTTGGCCACATTAACACAGCCAGAAGAGAGGAAAACAGTGCCATAAATCTCTCTGTGAATGTGGGCAGGCAGCTCCTGAGGGCAGAGGAAGCAGTGAAGATTCTGAACCCCTGACAGCTGCCTGTCCCTGCCAGGACACCCCAGACATGCTGTTACCCAATCTGAGGAGCACAGCCAAGAGGGACACCACCTTGCAGCTGCCCCAGGTTGGCTCAGGGACAGTAAGGACTCTGGTTGTCCCAGCATGGACAGCCAACCTCTGCCAAATACACTCACTGTCCCCAGGGTTTCATTGAGGGCTGTTTTCTTGCCTGGTTTAACTTGGTTTAACTCTGCTGACATCAATGGACCTGACTGGGGACTCCAGAACACCTAGAGGTAATGCCAGCTGTGAATCAGGGTCTCTGTCAAGGTTTTTCTGTTCCTCCTTGTTTATAAAGCACTGTGCATCTTTTTTTCTTTAATAGAAGAAATAAAGTAAACCTCATTCTCCATTTCTATCAACAAATCTTTTCTGAAAGCCAAATTTATGGCTCATCTCACCCATGTCAGATACTGATGGGATAAAGGTCTTCCCAAATGAGATCAAGCCTTAGAAGAAACCACACATCTGTGCTCCACAGATGTCCATCCAACCAGCCCTGAAAAGCCTTTCTAGGATGCCCAGAGTCCTGGTAAGGGCTATTGATCTAGAATTGGCTTAACTGTTGTTGGGGTTTCTTTGCAAATTATAATTTCTTTGCCCTTTTTCTCACTCTTGCCAAGCTCTTATGGGTTGTCTTTTCCCTCCTCTGCTATGCCAAGTGTTGACCCACAGTGTCTGGTGTGACACCTTTTAACTGAGGAGGAAAACAGGATTCCCTGGTGCCCAGAAAAGTATAATCATGTTGGTTATTTTGCTTAAGCCCCTGTTGAAGGAGCAGCAAACTGTTGATCATATTTACTAGCCAAAACGAGCAGTCCTCATCTGGAGTTACTCAGCAGACAGTGGATTGATTTGCTGGTTTTATTGTGGAAGGCTCTTGGCAGGAACCGTCACCCTGCGATGTTAAACCTCCATCTCCCATTGATCTCTGCTCAGCTCAGGGGCCCTTCCAGCCTCGGCCTCTCGTGCTCCCTGGGCCTGCAGCCACTCTCAGCTGGTTCTGCCAACACAAACACAAGACACCTCCTCTCCAGGCAGGCTGTGTCTCATCGCTGCTGGTGGCAGTTTGCTGCCCGCGGCATCGAGACCCTACGTGAGAGCTCCTGGCTGGAGAGCACTTGTCTGTGTGTGGGTGCAATGGGTGTTCCCAGCACCCACTGGAGAGGCAAGGCTAGGGGTGAAGGTTGGATGCTGCACCTCTTCTGCCTTTGAGCTGAGTGTAAATTAAGCTATTAGAGAGCATCCAAAGGAGGCAATGAAGATGAAGGGCCTTGAAGGGAAGTCATATGGTGGTTGAGGGCACTTAGTCTGTTCAGCCTGGAGAAGAGGAGACTGAGAGGAGACCTCATCACTGGATACAACTTCCTCACGAGGGGAAGTGGATGGGCAGGCACTGAGATCATCTCTCTGGCAGCCAGTGACAGGACCCAAAAGAATGGCCTGAAGTTGTGTCAAAGGAGGTTTAGGTTAGATAGTAAAAAAAGATTCTCCCCTCAGAGGGTGTTTGGGCACTGGAGCAGCTCCCGGGGCAGTGGTCATAGCATCAAGTCTGACAGAGCTCAAGGACTGTTTGGCCAATGCTCTCAGGCACAGGATGTGATGTCCTGTGCAGGGCCGAGACTTGGACTTGATGATCCTCATGGGTCCCTTCCAACTCCAAATATTCTGTGATTCTGTAAAGCAAAGACTCTGATCCTTGAGGCCACTCTCCTCCTCCCACAGGAGAGCCAGGGACAGCAGGACCTGATACCAACTCCCTGCATTGCCCACAGCAGTGATTGGCCCCTTCTTCCAAACAGGGCACCAAAACCTGCCCTGCCCAGAGAGACTGGGATCATGCAGACAGCCCCTTGGACACACTGTTCTTCAGCCCCATCATCATCATTCACTGTCTGTAGGTCACTCCTAGTCCATGCACAGGTGAAAATGTGATGCCTAAATAGGAAAGTAGTTTAAACCCCAAACCCTCTGTCTCATTTAGACACTAACGACGTTCCAGGCTGTATGTAAAGCGAATTACACTTAAAGCTGATAGCCAGACATTTGTGAGGGAACGTCACTGCCAGATCCCTTTTG